>NC_056732.1:562076140-562233640 GCF_019279795.1 Protopterus annectens
AACAATAGCAGCTCAGTCATTGTCTAAGGCTGACTTTCTTAGCTTGCAAATCCAAAAACATAGTGTCTTACCTACCCTTGATTTAGTGTTTTAGACTTGACCTTGTTAGTGATCTGCAGAAAAAGAACAGTATTGTTAGTAGTTTGCAATAAACCTAGAAGGCAATTTCTTGTTTGACTATATAAATACCATCTGGGAACAGTGCCTGCCCCACTTTCCATTGTGCCAAAAAACATGACCACCTAATGTGTGGTGTATAGTACCTAAAGTGAGCAGTTGGAGGTGGTTGCTGCTATATATGGTTGGTAGTCATGTTTCTCTTGGCATTCAACTACACATTTACATGGTAAGGTAATAGAAAACTAAGCTTTCTGATTGGTTGTCGTATAGGAAATTTACCTGTTTTTCTTTCATGCAGTTAGAATTACTCCACCATGGACTTATAAACCATGAATGTATTTTTCTACCTGCTGAACTGAGGGAAATATTTACAGCTTTATCAGGGAATCTGATAGGGTTCTTAGCATGTGATGCAGCTACTACTTTTAGAACTTGCACCATGGATACACAGATAGCACCAGAGCCATAGCTATCTCTTCTAGTGCCTACTACATCTAGTATGCTCTATCTATTAGATGAGAAAATAAAGGTCTTACTTTTGGAATGCTGGCAAACTGCTTACCACAAATGTAATAAACATCTTGCTACAGTTACTATGCCATGCATAAAGTATGTCAACACTTCTGTTGTGATTGCAAATACAGTACTAACATTTATTTCAGAATTCTAGTACTGTAATATCATACCATCTACAACTGCTAATTGACCCCTAAGATCTTGTACCTAGGGAGAACTGCCTCCTTCATCGCAACCTAGCTATGCTTCTGGATGGTACAATAGGTGGGAAGGTGTCATTCTCTACCATTTATTTTTCCTGGGCTTCAACTTTCTCTTGTCTATTTAAATTCCCTAGTGTTTGGTGCATCATGAGGAACTTGTTTCTCTGTGCTCTTGTTTTACCTTCTGTTCTACTGCCATCTGCTCATTCCAGGGGGATCCAGTACCCATCAGGCTGGAAAGATATGAGCAACAGACCGTGATACTTCACTAGAGATGGCCTGCATCTGTCTCATTTTGGATTCAGGCTTCTAGCGAAGGTCCTTACCTCCCCACTGAGCCTTTTTTAGGAAAAATCATGACGTTGATACTTGTTTTGTTTGTCTTTTTGGCTTTTCCCGGTTAAGGGTCGCCACAGCAGAACTCCGGTCTGCTAATGATTGGCAGTAGATTTTTATGGTGCCAAGTTGCCAGCCCAACACCCAACCTTCAGCGAAAGCACGCCCATTCAGGCATGTCTTTTGGAGGCCACTCGACCGCAGGGAGGACATGTTGATTCCACACAGAAGGCACTCCAGCTGAGAATCGAACAGGAGAACCTCTTGCTGTGAGGCAACAATGCTACAGCTGTACCACCGTGACTGGTATACCAACATAAAAATTTCAACAAAATGCAAATTAAAGTTCATGCTGCTAAACTCTAGGAGTCTAAACATGAAACTGCACTCATTGCAAGCGTTCTTAACCCTGGGAGATGCTGACATTTGTGCAGTCACAGAAACCTGATTCAATCAAAGCAGTGGAGCACACCCCAGCCTTAACTGGTTACTCATCCTATAATACATTCAGACCCCAAACTGTGGGCAGCAAAGCCAAAGGAGATGGGGTTTTAATATATATTAAAGACACACACCTCCTAGCTGGTCAGACAGTATGATGCACAGGAGACACTCCAGGCGCAGTTAACTGTTGACAAGACCCCTATTCAAATCATAGCTAGCTAAAGGCCCTCACATTTGACTTAAGATGCCCACTCCACCTATCTAGACATCTTTGAATCTATCATGTTTCAACCCTTTACCCTGATCCTGGGTGACTTTAACTACCCAACCAAAGATTGGAAAAACTACTCATGCCAGAACACAAATGCCCAGAGAGTCCTCGATTTTATCAATGCAAATGTCTTGAAACAGCTAGTCGATACCCCCACAAGAGGTGATAATATCTTGGACTTGGTATTAACCAACCTGAGTAACCACTGCAGCACCCCTACAGTATCATCCTCCCTTTAAGATCTGATCATAAAACGGTCACTTTCAAAGTCATCATCTCCCCTGAACCCCCTCTAGCTAGGGTCAAACAAAAAAACTTCTCCAGAGCTGATTACAACTTCCTGAGGGATGGTCTAAACAGCTTCACAGCCCCCTCCCTCGCTGTAGGAATGGCACCAATGTCCAAATCTACATCAAAGTACTATATATGCATGGAATCAGGAATACCCAACAGGACAGAATTATCCTCCACAAGGAAGAGTAAACCTGTCTGGTGGACATCTGCAATAAATAAACTATATAAAAAAGAGGAAAAAATCGGTGTCTAGGACCAAGAATGAGCAGGTGCCCAATTGGAAGCAATCTCTCCTTAGCCTGAACATGCAAAAAAGTGCACTAGTAAAATACTCTCAAGCCAACTTGGCAACATCTACTAGAGACAATCATAAGGCCTTCTTCACATATGTCCGCAATCTCAAAGGAAGCACCCAGATCTGCTCAGATCTGTTTTTCAAGGACACCACATACACAAATGCTGTAGATATAGTCAACCTACTGGCTGACAGATTCAGTGAAAACGTCACCCCTCTATCCCCATCAGTACCTGCCTCCCTCCCTTATCTCTAGGGAACAGGTCATCAAAGGAAAAAAAATACAGCCTCTATGGGACCCAACAACATCCCAGGCTGCATCCTGCATCAACTCAGACATGAAGTTGCAGGGCCATTAGGCACCCTATTCAACCAAAAGCCTGAGTACCAGCTTTGCCCCAGTCGAGTAGAGGACAGCCACTGTCATCCCTTTATACAATGGTGGAATGTCCACCGATCTGGGAAATTATAAACCCATCAGCCTTTCTAGCATGATCTGTAAGGCTATGGAATGTATTATCATGGACCTCATTAACAGGGACATTGGAAACCTCCAAGCACTCAACTCCACATAGTTTCTCTTTTTCAAGGGGAGGTAATTTCTGTTAAATCTGGTTGACTTCTTTGAGAGAGTCACCAAAGCCATGGACAAGGGGAAGATGGTACACACCACCTACCTTGAACTGGCCAAAGCCTTTGACACTATTCCCCACTCAGGCATAATAGATAAACTCTCTTAACTAGGCATCAATCCATATGTTACCAGATGGGTAGCAAACTGGCTCACTGATAGAACCCACCTAATCAAAATAGGGGATTTCACCTCAAGCAGTAAACCCGTAATGAGCAGTGTACCCCAGGGATCGATCTTGGGGCCACTGTTATTCAGGATATACTTCTTTGAGTTGCAGGCCAAAACCAGTGGGCTATGGTTGACCATATTTGCAGATGACTGCAAGCTGGGCATGGTCATTAATTCCCCAAGTGATTTGGACGTCCTCCAACAGGGTCTCACCCAAACAAATGACTGGTGCCAGAAACATGGCCTCACGCTGAATGACAAAAAAATGCATCATCATCCCCTTTGGGGAGAGTGATATCCACACATATTATCACATTAATAATTTCCTAAGCACGCAATCAGTCATGAGGGATTTGGGCACACTTTTGACCACCATGTTGCTTCTATTGTGCAGAAAGATTTCTACATGGCCTACCTCAGAAGTACGGGTATCTCCTCCAGGGACAAGGAGGTCATAACATGCCTGTATTCTTCCCTTATAAGGCCAATTATTGACTATAGCACCCCCTTTGGCATGTAGCTTGCAAAGCACATGCAGCAGCCGGAGAGACCACAGAGGGTCCTCATCAGGAGAATCCAGGGCCTCAAACATCTACCCTACACAGATAGGCTAAATGCCCTGTCCCTCTACTCAGTTTCATACAGACTCCTCAGAGGTGACCTCTATCTTGCATACAAATCAATCTCTGAACCTGCCTTGATGGGACTGCTGAATATCCACAAGTCACGGTCTACTTGAGTAACCTGCATACGCGACATCAACCTGGTCTCTGACAGCAATAGGAATGATTGGCAGGACAGATTTGTGTCCCACAGACTCCCCCATCTATGGAATAGACTCCCTCTCCATGTCAAGCAGAGTACTTCATTATTCCTTTTTAAGCGCAACCTGGATAACTGGATGAAAAACAGAAAATACAGCCCTGGGATTCCACCTGTGTCCCTGCTGAACAGGAGCTTTGAGTGCTGACTTGTCTAAATATGGGCTAAACTCTTCTCTAGGCTTATTAGGGCCTCAGGGCCAATAGCCTAGTAACTTCCTATGATCCCATGATCCTATCATGTCATATCTTATCCCACTCCTGCTGTTGCTTATTGCCTTGCCAGTACCTTGTAATTCAAGTCTGCACTTCCAAAGCACTTTGTTCTGAATATCATTACAATGTTACAGCCCAGATCCCTGTTGTCATCCCTCATTATGTGTAGGAACACTGAATGTGTTTTATCACCTCACCATCCTCATGGTTTTGCTTCTGTTTGTGTTGTTTCTGTGATTCACATTATTCATCCTGTCCCACATGTTACTGCTCACCCTTTTGTCCAGAGAAGTTCAATTTTACATTCCCCTGCACCAGTCTTTGCTGTCTGCTTATTTCCACATTAGTCTCTCAGGTCAGCTCATTTCCTTTGAAGCATACGTTGCTACATGTTTCAAGAATCTCTTTGCTCTTATAGCTGGTGAAGAAGTGATCAGTAGCATTCATACAGTGTTAATACATGTCAATCATGAGAACTTTTCTGATTCAGTTTCCCTCAAGTATCTGCCTTCTATTTATTAAAGCTGTGGCTTTTATTTTCTTTGTATGCCTAGTGCCATTTTCACTTTCCTTATGTATCTACCTTTGACCGATTCTATTACTTAGCTCATGTTGAACAAAACGTACAGTTCCCTTGCTAAAGTACAGAAACAATGATTTCCTTCTGAAAATGCTACCATTATTCTAGAATGCAGTGTGTAGCTCTAATAAGTAATTTTGCTCTACCCATCTGCTAATTTGTGTTCCCACTTTACTTTTACCAGTGTTTCTTCTATTTTAAGATGCATTTACTGTTTAACTTATTATTCAGAATTTGCACCGCTTTTTATGGACGTCGATAGGTTATACAACAAGTACATGCATATATAACTTGCTCTCCTGTATTTAATTGTATTGTCTGAAAACAATCCTTAATTTCAAGAGAACATTCAGGTGCATTTCAGTTTTTCAGAGTTTTAACCCCTGTATGTCAGCAAATCTCAGTTTGGTAACAGTCTGCATCCATGCTGTTAGACAAGCCTTAGGTTACATTTATTATATTTTTCTGATGAGTATTGCAAGAAAGTCCATATCAAACAAGACAGTCAATGAAAAGAAAAAGACTACCTGTGTTTAAATGTGAGCTCAGTGTTCTCAGCCATTTGTAGTCTTCATTGTTTTGACCCAATATCTATTCTGTGGCTAGGCCACTGCGGCCATTTTCCAATTCATACGTGTAGTTATTTTTCTTGTAAGCCCATTTTTCCCAGTTGTGCATCTTTTCAGTCCAGACTTCCTACTACTATCTGCCCTGGATCAACTGTCTGTTTCCACTGCTGTTTGTAACTGTCTCTTTTTCTTGGTTTCCATGACCAGCTGTTTCTCCTGTCCATGCCCCTTGCTTTTTCCTGTTGGCACTTTTACTTCTATCGATCTGTTTATTCCATTCTTCCCAAAGGCAACTTCTCTGGCTTCTCACACGTTCTTTGTTGTCCTTTCAGCTGGAGTATTTTGTCTTTGTTGTTTCCACCCATTCTGTAGTCTGTGACAGATTTCCTTCTTTCCCGGGTCTATCTTTTGTTTCCCTAACACTGGATCTTCTCTTTGTTTCTTTCCTGCCACATCCCATCTCTATGCTCCTCATCAAAACCTGATTATATTTTATTTCTTGGCTGCTCTATGTCAAAGCCTTCAGTTTCTGATAACTCATGCTTGAGGGCTGTATATTACATCTTCGTTAGACAGTTACATGTGATGTTTTGTCTGTAATGCTGTTTATGTATTCTGCTTTTCTTTTCCTATATGAAATTCTGTCCTGATTCAGGAACACTGAACGTGAGCTTTATAGCAGAATTCTTTGCCATTACCACACTTGAATAATTTCTGTATCCATTGAACTCTTTCTTTTTTATGGAAAGGCATATCAGAATAGATAAGAGAACAGCTTAATTAGACTCCATTCCTGTTTCTCATCCTTTGAAATCCATCCTTTTGCTCTGTAGCTCTGCATTTCATGTAATATGTGCCTTGGTTAGCCCCACCCCTGTATTTGCTTTCTTCAAACTCTATGTGCTTTCTTAGTTGTCCAGAGGTGTCAAAATATAGTTTTTTATATATTCTTCTAGCTGGTTTAACTGCTCCTTAGTGACTGTCATATCAATTTTATTTTCATCAGTAAGATCTTTCAGTCTTGCAAATGCAATTTTCTGTTGTGCACAGTCAGTTTTAGGAATGACACGTTTTAATAGATTTCAGAACATTTCTAGCATTTTATCTTGTTTTTCCTGCATATTTTCCTGCTTTTGTTGAAAGGTGTATAGAATTTGCATAGCCTGGAACTGGCATCATTTCACTTAATTAAAATCCTTGGTTACTATCAAGCACACAGAAATAACTAGCTTAACGTTAAGTATTGTCACTATCATTCTTTAATTGTCTGAAATGGATAATGTTCCATTAGGATCCTTTTTTCAGGTCTTGAAGATATATTCATATACCTAATTTTTGTTGCTTCATGATTTTTATCCATTAATTTGGCTCAGTTCGGTTAGCCGTGATTCCACCTGCTTCCATGCCGCTTTGCAGCTCAGCCTTTAAGTACAACTGAAATTCTTTTCAGACATTAAATCACTGGCATTGTCTCAGTAAAATCTTAATATGATGGCCTCATTTCAGGTAATGCAAACTGTCATATAAATAGATGACATTTCTGCAAAATGTCATCAGTACTTTCTAACCTGTATTTCCCTTTATACATTTAGCACTCTTGCATTTATGTTTCTGAACTTGCAGTGAAGTACTAATCACAGAAACTCTTTCACTGCATCTGCTAGACACATCCACGTTGTTATTATTATTAAATTGTATTTTTGCACTTACTCCATGCTTCTGCATGTTAGTTACATGATTTTGTGCTGCACAGTGAAGCACATACAGAGTATATTAAAAGTCTGTATCTTGTATGACTATACATCTCTGCCTATGTGACATTTTAGTATCATCAGTTTTACTGCTTTGGCCTTCATCTTTGTTTCTGTTATTGGATCTACTTCCTGTGGAATCCCTCTGCAGCTGCACAGCATGACTTTGTTTCATTGTATTACATGCTTCACAACCACTGTGCCACAGAATGTTTGGATGCCTTAACCAAGCTTGCAAAAATACTACTTGAAAAGTAGTTTGCAATTTTTTTCATTTGTATTCATTGTCCAGCTAAAGGTTACACAAATACTTTAGTTTATATGTTGATTATATCATATGCATATGTGCTGACTTGCATACTTTATTATTTAATTGTATTACATTAATTTTAGATTTAAACAGTATATTAAATTCTTTATGTTTCAGTTCAGACATTATATTGAAATTTTCCCTTATACTCCTACTCCAGTTTGAACACAGCAGACATGCCTTTAATCATCAGGTTTTATGATTCATGTTTGCCTTTTGCACTATAACACCTTGAAAAGAATACACAACATTATTTATCACTGTCCAAGGCATGCACTACATTCACTCTAGACAACTAAATTGTGCTAACAAACATTTCATATTGGCTATGCTTGTTGGCATCTACTACATTCACATCTTGCTGCAATAAATATTTCCCAGGATTCATGAACATCTTAGTGAGACAAGCAGTGACGCTAATCGCATATGCATGCTGATCATCACTGCTACATAAATAAAAGCACGTTTTATTTCCAGCAACAGTGTTAGTGGCCATGAAAATGTGTTGCGCAACATGATCCCACAAAGTAGACAATCAAGCTTGCCTATGGGTAAGAGGCAAGGGCAACTACAATAGATGGGTTATCAGGCAGGGAAAGTGTATAAACATACTATGTAAAAGAGGAGAGTAGATGTTCAAATTGTACTAAGATAACTGATTTAAAGTGGCTTATGTCACAAAGACAATGTAATAAGATAATTGTGCAATACATATGACATATAGTTAATGGTGGCCACACTGCCTGAACAAATATTGGTAATTAAAAGCAGGCATGATCTAAATGGATGTGACAGTTGCGTAAAGTGACATTGTAAAAGAGGGGATTACTTGAGATATGAATGTCATTAACATGCTAAATTGAGATGCCAGCAAAGACAATACATACATTATGGGATATTTGCATAGTGTACATTTCGTCGATATAACATGTTGGGAAACATGAATGGCACAGAAAGTAGAATTTCCTTTTGCAAGAATCTAACCCAGCCTATCAATGTTACCACTGAGATGTGTATTAAATACATGCACCACAGAAATATGCATAACACATATAGGAGGAGATCACCTTGAAGAGAATTATGCACTTTAATGTTCTACTACTTATGCATTCCATATGTAGGTATGTGTGGTATTAAAAATGTAGTAGTAGAGTGTGACATACATAATACCCTTGCATGAAGCACTCTTGGCTGACACAGTTACTGTGTAGACAGATAAGAACAGATGCAAACACCACACTATGAAGTGATACATTCCACAGAGCTATGTATTGTTGACATCTGCCACAGGAGGTAGCAGTGGATATTGTCATAAACAACTGAAATTAATGTATAAATTAAGAAAAGATCCCTGATAATGAATGTCATATCAGCATGTCAGACTGATGACAGGTAATTATGTTCATGTGCACACAACTGTGATCAGTTCTAAATCAATGTTCCATGGTCAAGGAATGTTTGTCTGTATGTCTGTATGCATAACACTCATGAACTGGAGTACACTTGTGTATACCACAGTGTGCAATGCATGTGCCATAGTAGCACTCTCACCATGACATTGACACAGCAAATGTTTACAGCCATGAAATCCAAAGCTACTTTCACATGTGTTCATGCAGCATACCAAGGGATAATACTGATGTGATGTAATGGTTGTTGTGTGACCTCAGTACATTCGCCAAAAAATAATCCCTATGCTGAAAGCTGTACAACTCCTCCAACTAACAATATGGCTATGAATCACATTAGCCACAGTGGAACTGTTATCACAGTTGTTGAACTTCGCCTATGTGAAGTCATTCAATCAGCTGTACTTTATTTACCCATAAGATTTATCTGCTAAAATTGATTGGGTAGGCCTCTGCCAATCTATATGTACAGAGTAGAGTTGTGAGTGGGTCATTCCTGCAAAACAGTTAAGGACAGAAATGCTTACACTCACTCAAGGCTAGTTTAGAACACTTGCCTAAGCTTAAGGAAATCAACACCATGGTGGAGTCAATGCATGTGCAATGGTATAAGTGCATCACCAATTATCATATGTGTGGTTAGGTGAAAGGATTACATCATGTGAATGAATCAAGGAATATTTGTTCCTGTAATTACTCATAAAGAATCTTGCTGTATGTCATGTAACATTCACTGATGCTAGGTATACCCAAACACATCTGTGACACCCTGCTGTCATCACTGTTACAGTAGAACAACAATTTTGTCCTGTGTTGATATAGTTCCATATTGGAACACATGCCTTACTTAGACAGCAATAGACATACATCATCTCATGTCCTCAGTCTTGTGGAGGCATCTCATTACAATTGATATGGAATGAGAATCTATTCAAATGACAACATCAGTCTTCAATACAGCCTTACAGAAGGAAACTTAGAACAAACTATTGTAAGAAAAAGCAACATCTACACATGAACACAGCACATGTGGGTGACAATGCTGTTAACAACCTGATCAGAAACATCAGGATTTGAACTATATACCTAACATAATAAGCTAATAAAGGTTTGCTGAAACACAAGTGCAAGTAGAGATTTGTTTTAGAACTGTGACACTGCACGTTTAAATGGATGACATCATCATTGTGTATTACCCTGATGCTTCCATTAAAAACTGTTTGCACAGCACTAGCACACTGTATATATATATATATATATATATATATATATTATGTATTTGTAGCAAGTTCTGTAGAGTAAAGGGAAGAAAAACACACTCACAGAAGATAGTCATTCCTGTACTCAAGCTCTCTACCTATCTACTAACACAATCTATGTGCAAGTGTACTATATGCACATGCCAAAGCAAATTTCTGATTGAATGTCACTGCATCTTTGAAGGGCTGCTTCAGCTGTAGCCATGCAAAGGAGATGTGTGTGTGTGTGTGTGTGTGTGTGTGTGTGTGTGTGTGCGTGTGTGTGTGTGTGTGTGTGTGTGTGTGTGTGTGTGTGTGTGTGTGTGTGTGTGTGTGCAGAAAATGACTTTTATAGCAATGAGGGATTCTAAATATTGTTAATACTAAGAGATGTAAGACTTTCCTGCATCCATTTATTTTCACACATACACACACACACACACACACACACACACACACACACACACACACACACACACACACACACACACACACACACACTCTCAGGAAAGTCTCAGTGCTGTATTTAAATTCCCTACCAATCTACTGATACAATCTACATGCAAGTGCATTACAGCACTCACCATAGGAGAGTTCTGATTTTTGTGGTGTGAGAGTGCATTATTGAAATGATGACCATATCAGTGTGTGGCAGACAGTATGCATTTGTGGACACAGTGAAAAGGGGATGTGGGATTGAGCTGACCCTATAAATGTTTCTCAAGAGTGGGAGTCAAATGATTATAGTTGTTGAATTAATCCTCCAATGATGCTAGGGACCCACCATCACACACAAGATGATTGTTGTGGATTAGAGACCCCCTACCTATCTAGTTACATAATCTGAATCTAGAGGACACAGTACTTAACTCAAGCATAACTGCAGAAGTCTGATTTCTATGGTATGAGAGTGTACATTATAGAGGGTGATGTTAGAAGAAGGGTTTGATACTGATGTGGACTCACCCTGGTAGAGTCATATTTACACAACCCACATACAAGTGCACATAAGTTGATTGCTGTGAGTTTAGAACCCTATACCTGTCTAGTTACACAATCTGAAAGACACACTACATAATGCAAGCACCACTGCAGAAGTCAGACTTTTGCAGTGCGAGACTGCACCATATAGAATATGACATCAGTGTTGTGTTGCAGAGAAGATGATGATGGGAGAATGGTCTGACAATGATGTGGACTCACCCTGCAATGTAGAAGTTTCTCAAGGCTACTATTTCAGTGAAGCCGTTGGTATGTAAGGTTATATTTACACAACCTCCATATGGATACAAGCTGACTATTGTGAGATTAGAACCCTCTACTTATAAGGTTACGCAATCTAAAGGATACAGTACTTAACACAAGTGCCACCACCGAAGCCTGACTTCTGCAGTATGACAGTGCACTGTAGATGGGATTAGTTTCTCATTCTGTGTCAGAGAAGATATTGTGATATTGAAGGTTTTCTGAAAAGCCAGAAATTGGAAACATAATGTCGACATGGGGATGGTATTTTGTTGATAACAGATGTAGCACACACTTAGCATGAGTAATATTAATTTGGAGAAAAAAATGTTATTACTGTATAACATATATCAGGATTAAAATCTTTGACAGTAGTAATGAAACTTAACAGACATGTTACTTATCTTAGCTCACCACAGAGGCGGTCTCGCCATACTACCTTTCAATCATACATTGTAAGAGACACTCACAACATGTTCAGTAATGCATTCAGTACGCATCAGTTACATGTTATGTAGTATCTAACAGCCTGATACATATGGAAAAGTAAGTGTACCACAGTTTATTACACTGACTGTTTTACTATAGCGCAGCAGACATACTGTTATTTTTGCTACACTAATTGTGCCAGTGCAGCGTAAGACAAAAACTCAACTCATTTTTCAATAACACTCGAAATGTCATTTACCATCACATACTACACTTGCTCATTGCCAGACCTTAGACAAATGCTGAGGATTACAACTGATAAAACAGAAGGGGGTTAGACAGATAGATAAGCAACATATTCACAGGAAAGGCAATTATAAGACCAAGCAGCAAGAGTTTCTCCTAATGTTGGACTAGAACATTTGTCAAGATGAAAGATTAAGTTTACAGATTTGATAATTATTTCAACACCCCATAAAGGAAATCCTACATCACACATGTCAGTATCACACCATTGAAGTGGCAGTGATAATGTATTCAGCCAAAGGAATATGTAGGCATTTGTCTTCTGTAAAATAATGAGAGCATGAAAATGCCATAAGTTGAAATTTACATCCAACAGCATAATGAATAGTCAACAGTACAAAAGGGTGAGAAAGAAGAGGTGCAGATAGAGATAGATGGACTGCAGACACATATCAAAGGTTTGTATTATGGGTCATCAATGCCCATCTTTATGGTGTGTCCTCATTATTCATATGTCATGGTCTGTATCATTAACTGATGGCTCTGGGGATCAAGAAGCTTCAGGAGACACAAAACGTGATTATGCCATGAATAGAATAAAGGTGGTTTACTAATTCTGTCATATGGGCATGATGTATTTGCAAATGTTTTTTGCAACAGTATTCAAAATCTGTTAATTAAAGGTCATAACTGGATAACAATATGTATGTCATGAACACATCATAGAAGTATAGCATCACAGTAAGTGATAATGTGACATACATCTGTAATCAAACACTTGATACTATGGCCACAAATGATTCTTCAGACAATTGCTTTATGTCAACACTCCACAAAGGAAGGTGCACTTTGCTACATCTAATAGTTAAAGAACTGTTAGAGTAACTATTGCAAAGTATTGCCTTTTTCTGCCTTTACTCATTATTCTGATAGCTCAGCATATTTAAGTACTTTTGCACAAGGATAACCGGACTACTGCGGGTGATGGCAACAAATGACCATTTTTTTCTCTAGGACATGATCAGCCATTCACTGTCACTCAGCATTGGTGTGTGATGCCAAAGTCTGTGCAAATACTGAGGACAAAAAATGAAGGCATTCTTATGGGTCATTTGTGGCAATGTGTGTTGTGGGTGATTCTACTTTTGACCAAATTAAACATGTGAAAAAGGGGTTGATAGGAAAGTGGTGAATGGGGGACAAGCAGAGGGGAGGACATGGGAAAATATAGAGGAATTTGCTGGAAGGTAGTGGGCAAGAACCATGGCTATCCACTACTTCACAAGAAACATATACAAGTGTAGACAGAATTTGTTTCATTTGGACAGTCACCACATCAAGGGTAGGTGGCAAGAACAGAATAATATTACACAGCCAATTATACCAAATCAAGTGTGTCAAGAAGACACATAGGTGAAGTGGAGACCTACGTATAGATCATTATTAATTTATTAAATTATGTATTTATTTATTTATTGAGGGACAGGTGCTAATGTTTTCATTTTTTTTTTTTTTTTTTTTTTTTTTTTTTACTTTTAAAGAGAGAGGAATGTTGGGGAAGTAGCTTAGAAATGTAAGGGTCAGAAAGTTTGGATAAGTGAAGAAACAGGCACAGACATACAGAAAAAAAGACTGACAAGGATGGTGATGGACACAAAAGGTTTGGGACTCCATTACTGGGGAGAGGTTGGGGACATCAGAGGCACACCTATGTCAAGCTTAAGAACAGTGAGAATCTAGTTGTTACTTTTAGAACTGTCATCACTATCTCGTGTCTCAGTTTCCTTTGTTAATGCTCAATGTGGCGTAGTCTTGGCAATATAACAAAGCACCTTTTCTACATGACCAGTTTAGGCAACAATGCTCCTTTTGTTATACCCTCCACCAGCCCTGTCAGCTTTTGCCAGGTGACAAAATTGCCACCTCCACTACTACTACTCCCAGAGAGTTCCAGTGCACCATCAGCCTGGGCAGTGCGACCTGATGTAAATGGAGCAGGTCGGTTAGGGGTTATAGAGGCAGACCTGACAGGTTGGGACCCTGAAGCTGTGGGTATCAGTGCTGCAACCTGTGGAGGGATAGTGGGCCAATCAGCAGGAGTCAGTCGACCTGTCTGTGCTGCATGTCAGTTTTTGTAAACAGAAACGTATGAGGACAGAGCAGTTTTTCAACCATATAAAATATTCCACAAAAAAAAAAAAAAAATGAGAGACAAGGGGTGGAGTATGACAAGAAAAGACAGAGTTAGATCCATGGCATGTCAGATAACTATATAATTTTACAAAATACACATTTATGATTATCCAGTCTATACACCTTTGCAACATTGAGGTAAGATGAGAAGGTCTTAATCTGTTGCACCGTTAAGCAATTGCACAAATATGATATCATAAATACAACTAGTTATTTATGTATTGCCAGACTACATATACTTAAATAGGATTACAGTAGGACCTGACACATATGTACCCCATGAATCTCTGAGGTGATTTAAGTTCTCTTGGTGTGCCTCCCTGTTTAAAGCAATGCTTCAGTAGCTGTACCATAGAGAAGAAGAGACATGAAAGCATTATAATTACCAGTCTGGACTGTCTACTGTATTTGATAATGACTGAATGGTGATGGGTCAGTATTACTTTCACAACTGAGGGGTGTCAGCAGTTCTAAACTCATTCTCCCATCATCCATTGTACTGAAGACAGTCTTGACTAAGCTGTTGAATCCTCAGTGTTATACTAAGACACAGTATAGTCCCCTTGCAGCAACCTATGGCTGTAGTACTTCACAAGGAGTGCCACAAAAATTCTGGACTCCTCCACACTGCACCTCTGTGCTCTAAATTTAACACCATCATCTCTCACACCAGCCATGTCTGCAGAAGTCAAGTAACAGCTATATGTCTGAAATGGCACCAATTTCCAATCTCTCATTTAACAGCCAGTGTGCCAGCACACACAACCATGTCAAATGCATCTGCACAATGAAAAGATCCATTTCCAAAGAGAAAGGGATTTTATCAAACAGCAGTGAAGGTGTGAAACATGGCAGCGAGATTTGCCATGTGTGATGCTAAACCACTTCACAATTTTTCAAGTGGTCAACACTGACATGCTTAACGGCTTGGATTAAAATCCTTGGTCTTTGGAAGATTAAATATAATGAACTGGGACATAATTTTTTGGGGAAATGCATACTGTAAAACGTTAGATGTAGAAGGTGAGAATCAAACCTGTGGAATAAATAATGCATACATTTCAAGCCATGTCTTAGTACAGCAGGAGAACTATTTTACAACTATGTCTAATACAGATATACTGCAGTCAGTATGCATGGAGATATGTTTCAGATAGGCAGGTATGGGTGTGACTTTAAGAAGTACTAGGAACTGCATTCCCATGAAAGAGGCAATATTACTGGTTATAAATATATGTCAGATGTATAGAATTTCATGAGCTGTATAATACAGGTTTAGTTATGATACATACATAGTTCACTACACATGGGGGGATTCAATAAAGCCTACATGATAATTCTGACTATGTGTGTGTGTTGTGTAGTGGTGCTTACTCATGTGCAAACATGGAAACTTTTGTGGCATGTAAGTAAGAGCATAAGTAGCTGAACTGTATGATACTAAAGGAGATCAACATGGTGGAGAGATTCAACAAGCTGTAAAGTAACCATGTAGACTCTGTGCTCATGTTGGCCATGCATGTGAAGTTTTCCAAATAAAGCCATGCAAAGGAGTCTACAAGGAAACTAGAGCAAGTAATACATTTGATCAGAACAGACCCTAACATGTAACTCCACACATATTATGACATTGCCAGACATGTTGGATGCTAGAAAATTATGCTAAAAATAGCAACAGTTCCTTATTAAGTGTCATGACATAAATGCTGCTTTGACATACACACCCTGTAACCAAACAGCTGTCTGAAGGACTACATATTGTGGGCAATCACAGATTACAACTATGATATTAGTATAATACAGACAGTTTCAACAAACATCAAAGATTGCTGCCACAGCCATATAAACACGTGCAATGACAAAAAACATGGGTGGCATTGTTACACTAAGAAAACAAACACATGACCCAAAGTATAATGTAGACATCATACCCTACAATCAGGGTAGATGGTAAGTGGAATGTCCACTAACATCTTGCCACAGTGCTGACTACTCCCTTTTATGTATCACAACTACTGAGTATGTGACAGACATCCACATAAAAGGCCATAATACCTCCACAGCTCACAGCCTTCATCACACCTGCAAGTGAGTACAATGCACCCTTATTCATGTACTTCCCTACACATCTTCTAGAGAAATGTGATTGAAGTGCACTACCTTTATTGCAATGAGATATCACACATTTTATTGCTCATACCTAAGTATACATTTTTATGGCATAAACATTATGGTGTGATGGTGCGGAAGCCCCAACAAGTTATTAAACCAAACGCATGTCTGCTACCTGTCCTAGTGACACACACAGTACATACATAGCTGTTTGACAACATTAATGGCATGGGTAAAATGTCTGACAGTCTGGATTGTGCCATATGTATGTATGATTGTCTTTTCAGCTTTTCCAGGTTAGGGGTCGCCACAGTGAAACTCCAGTCTGCTAATGATTGGCAATAGATTTTTTATGGTGCCGAGTTGCCAGCCTGATGCTCAACCTACAGCGAAGGCACACCTATTCATGCATGTCTTTCAGAGGCCACTCGACTGAGGAGAGGACATGCAGACTCCACACAGAAGGCACTCAAGCCATGAATCAAACAGGAGAACCTCTTGCTGTGAGGCAACAATGCTACCGCTGTACCACAGCGGCTTCGTATGTGTGTGTATATATATATATATATATATATATATATATATATATATATATATATATATATATATATATATATATATATATATATATATATATATATATATGTATACATATCTATATATATATATATATATATATATATATATATATATATATATGTATATGGGAACGTGTCATTTCACCTAAACTTATTTCACTGAGACCAAATCACCTAAAGTTCAATTCACCTAAAATTCATTTCACCTAAAACTCATTTCACTGACAAGTAGTACTCTAAGGCAATTGAAAAGTATATGTCCTTTTCCTCACTGTAGTGTGATCCTGGTGTTAGAATATATATTAAGGGGGGTGTGGGGGCATAGCCCCATACCTAGTTGTCTTTTACCAAATAATGTAAAACGAAACCAGACAACATAAAACCAAAATAAGTGGGTGGCTACACAACCCCCAATGTGGAGGGGGGGTGCACCCCCCACCACCTTAATATATATACTAACTCCAGGATTGCACTACAGTGGGGAAAAGGACATATACCTTTGACTTGCCTTATTGTGCTACTTGTCAGTGAAATGAGTTTTAGGTGAAATGAGTTTTCAGTGAAATGGACTTTAGGTGATTTGGTCTCAGTGAAATGAGTTTAGGTGAAATGGGTGTTAGGTGAAGTGACATGTACCCATGTGTATATATATATATATATATATATATATATATATATATATATATATATATATATATATATACATATATGCCATGCACAGCAGTCAACTAGTCTGTATTGATCATAATGTCACATACAGGTATAACAGCAAATCTCTTAACACCTACAGCAGATGCTATGGTGCCAGGACAGCATGCGTGATTCTCTCATAGAGTGTGGACATGTCATAATAGTTCTACAAGTGTGTTTGTGCAGATTCTGATCACTCTAAATCACATGTTATATCAGAGACATGGGATTACTGGTGATATTATTCTGATATTGTCCATGAGTGTGCTTGCTTCTTTTAATGTTGAACAGGAACCTTTAATTGTGTCCCAGTTGCTGGGGACCTCTGCGGAGATTACACTCATATTCAGGCAAATCAGTTTGCATAGCTTCACAATATGCACCATACCCCAATTGTATGTAACATCCCTGATAGTTGTTCTCTGCATTGTTCATGTAAGGATGCTTATCTCACACAGACATCTTCTACATTGTTGTCACCTTGTGTGACAGTCACATAATACACAGTTTCACTATGCAGTCCCTACTGTACCATAATGATATGTGATTGATGTTGCTGCAACAACTGTTTTCCACTGACATGCCCTCGTCTGTTGTACATTAGGTTGTTTCACCTGTCATCTTTCCTTGTGTGCATTCCTACACTTCATCTGTGTGTCACTTTTCAATACACACACTTCAACTGAGTGTTTATTTTATGTGGCCATGTACCCTTACAGATCATTTACACAACTTCAGTACTGAATGCCAAGAATGGGGGTTCACAATACTCTGCAGTGTATATGCTGTATACATTGTCCTGTACTGTGTTTGGACCATATACTTAACTATCATACCTCTCAACTATCCAGATTTTCACAGAATGGTCAGCTTTTGTCTTATATATTTATTAGTGTTTTCCTTATCAAAGTTATGGTTTTCTGCCAAATCAGTCGGATGATCTCAGGACTGATATGACTCAGTAATTACATACATTTGAGTTTCAGACTTCAAATCCTTCAGAAAATATATCTCTTGTTATTCTTGCAGATTTCTGAAGAGCAAATATGTCAGATATTGTCCCTATTTTTGGGTCATTGCCCCCCATTATGTGGTCTTTGTCTAGAAGCCTTGCACTAAAAGACTGAAAGCTAAGCAAGCTATTATCTGTTACGTCTTGGTGATCATTGTGGCATTCCATGCAAAACCATGGACCTTCAGTGCTCTAACATAAATAGGATTGCTATGTGTGCTCGTTTACATGGTTTCCTGGCTGGCAACACTGCTACTAGCCACAAACTCTTGCTTATTTACACTGAAATGCAGTGCGAGACATGAATATGTAATGAACGCTGCTGCTTACTACTCATCACTGTGCACACATGTAAACTCCCTGTAGGCTTCACGTGAAGCTTACACAGAGTTTATTGAATCCCAGGGTGTATCTTTCTTAGAAATGCATGTAAGATCCACTTACCTTCTGGCTTTGGCATTTATACAGTTGCTGACTTCTTCTATGCCAGGGTTCAGTCTCTCTAATGATTGAAAATGTTGAATAAATTTCACACTTGTCACTCATATATTACATTTACTTTATATAACTTACATTTATGATGTCTTTCTTTAGCAGTCATCAGTGTCTTGATCTCCAGCTCTTATGTATGATACTATATTAATACATCATCAGCTATGTTTCAGTACATTCCAAGCCTACAACTATGCATGAAATACCTCTATTATATACCATGCATAGTGATAAAATAGCAATCAGAAATAAGGAATCTGTATCTTTCTGACATTAAATTAATTACAATCTTTGACAATTTAGCTTTGTTAGGCAGAAACACTCTTTTGCTTCTAGTACTAAAAATAATTTAACATTTAACATTCATGAAACCATGTCTTCAACAATGAGCAGTGAGTAATGACCCTTCTAATCACTTTAGTCAGATCTTGTGGATCAAAATATTTTTATTGTTTTATTTGACTCACATTTCAAGTATCTAATTTTCATCATTTAATTATTTTATTTGCACACTGATAATTTCTCTTGCTGTGCATACTACTGTGACATTTGATTAGGTGCCTGTTCTCTTAATAACCTGCCCCTTGTTTCTTAATTTCTTGCATCATAAATTATACTGTCTTATAAAAAAAATAGTTCACCAAACTCACGGGGCTCTAGTTGTGCTTTAGTAATGGACAAATGTTAATGAATGACAGGTTCTATCTGGGCAGACACTGGTTATTGCCTTTTTTCAATGATTATTTTTTTCTTCTTTAACTTAAGAAATGTAAAACAACTGGCCACCAGTATGGTGTCTTCTCCAAAAACATGAAGGCATGTTGCACACTGTACAGCTTCAGACTTTAAGCTAATCCACTTGCAGTGATGTTTTGAAACAAAGCTTTAAGTTTTCTGCTAATTTTTTTTTCCCTAGTAAAATGAAACAAGTCAGTTTAGTGCAATTAATCCATATTTCAGAAT
Organism: Protopterus annectens; assembly: GCF_019279795.1. Lineage (NCBI taxonomy): Eukaryota > Metazoa > Chordata > Ceratodontiformes > Protopteridae > Protopterus > Protopterus annectens. Next base: position 562,096,276 of record NC_056732.1, read on the forward strand.
AATTATACTGTTTTGGGGATCTGAACACATAGTCTTTTGTTCTGCAGTAGTATTTCAGTAATGTCATATAATTCACAACCACTGTCTGACACCTTGTATTTACTAAGAAAACAGTTCATGCTATACATCCATGAGAAAAAAACAATTGAAGAACCAGATTTAAAACTAAACATTAATTCAAGAATGTAAGGACGTGTTTGTACATTTTCTCTGGTTTGTTTGACACCATGTGAGGAGGTTTAATGAATGGCAACAGATATATTATTTGTAGTATAACATCCAGGAATTGTATTGATTTCTCAAGAACGTAAGTATGTTGCATGATGTGAAAATCAGTGCAGCTAAATTATTAGTCTTAAAGATATTTCCACATATTCCATAACATGCTTATTTATTCTTTGTTGATCATGTTAGTCCCACTAGGTTAGTGGCCTGTTTTCAGAGGAGACTTGAGGTAGCATTTACACTACAAGGGAACTTCCTTTACTCTTTTCATGATACAGTGGATATAAAAAGAGTACATACCCCTGTTAAAATGCCAGGTTTTTGTGATATAAAAAAATGAGACCACAATAAATCATTTCAAAACTTTTCCCACCTTTAATGTGACCTATAACCTGTACAATTCAATTGAAAAACAGACAAATCTGTTAGGGGAAAAAATATAAAAAATAAAAAACATACAATATGCTGGTTGTACAAGTGTGCACACCCTTAAACTAATACTTTGTTGAAGCACCTTTTGATTTAATTACAGCATTCAGTTTTCTTGGGTACACACCTGCCATCAATTAAAGAGACTCTGATTAACCCCATATGAAGTTCAGCTGTCCTAGTAAGATTCTTCAGACATTTACTCAGTTGCCTGCTACAGCAAAAGGCATATTTCGCAGAGACCTTACAAAGCATCACTGGGATCTCATTGTTTAAAGATAGCAATCAGGAGAAGAGTGCAAAAAAATGTATACAGCATTGGATATACCATGGAACACAGTGAAGACAGTCATCAAAAAGTGGAGAAAATATGGGACAACAGTGATGTTGCAAAAAACTGGACGTCCCTCCAAAATTGATGAAAAGACAAGACAGTAACTGATCAGGGAGGCTACCAAGAGACCTACAGCAACACTGAAGGAGTTGCAGGAATTTCTGGCAAGTACTGGTATTCTCTAGTATTCTCTATATGTCTGGACTATGGGGTAGGGTTGTAAAACGGAACCCTTTTTTTACCCAGAAAAATATCCAGGCCTGGCTAACATTTGCAAAACAATTCATCAAGTCTCCCAAAAGGATGTGGGAAAATGTGTTATGGTCTGATGAGACCAAGGTTGAACTTTTTGGCCACAATTCCAAAAGATACATTTGGCACAAAACAACACTTTGCATCACCAAAAGAACACCATCCCCCACGGTGAAGCATGGTGGTGGCACTATCATGCTTTGGGGTTGCTTTTCTTCAGCTGGAACTGGGACTTAAGTCAAGGTGGAGGGAATTATGGACAGTTCCAAATACCAATCACTTTTGGTCCAAAACCTTCAGGTGTCTGCTAGAAAGCTGAAGATGAATTTCCCCTTTCAACATGACAGTGACTCCAAGTATACATCCAAATCAACAAAAGAATGGCTTCACCAGAAGAAAATTACATTTTTGAAGTGGCCCAGCCAGAGCCCAGACCTAAATCCAATAGAAATTCTGTGGGATGACCTTAAGAGGGTTGTGCACAAGAGATGCTCTCGCAATCTGACAGATTTGGAGCACTTTTGAAAGGAAGAGTAGGCAAATATTGTCAAGTCAAGATGTGCCATGCTGATAGACTCCTACCAAAGAAGACAGAATGTTGTAATTAAATCAAAAGGTGCTTCAACAAAGTATTAGTTTAAGGATGTGCATAGTTATGCAACCAGCGTATTGTACTTTTATTATTTTTAATATTTTTCCCCTAGGAGATTTGTTTGTTTTTCAATTGACTTGTACAGGTTATAGGTCACATTAAATGTGGGAAATGTTTTGAAATTATTTATTGTGGTCTCATTTTTGTATATCACAAAAACCTGGCATTTTAACTGGGGTGTGTACACTTTTTATATCCACTGTATGCATGGAATAATTTAGAGCCACCTGAGCTGTCACAAATTCAAGCAGATGGGACCTCAGCTTATCATCTCATGTGAAGGATGGCACACTCTGGAGTGCAGCACCCCCCCCCCCCATCCCCAGCTGCTCTGCCATGTCAGCAATCCAATCACCTGGAGTGGGAATAAAACTCACAGCCCCCCTCATATTCCAGCATCAAAGATGTATGTGCTACCTGTTGATAAACTGGCTGCTCATGAACTTCTTTTTGAGGATAGACATCCAATACTCTTGATACCCTGTAGTAATAAATTATTGAGCTTCACAAATGTTTGTAATGATCTTGAACTTCTTGGAAGTGCTGTGCCTTTCCATTCCTGATATCTCATATTTCTTTGTCACTTCTATCCTATGGAACAGGACCTGATCCCTATTTTGCCAACAGATTTCTATGATTTGTATAAACTAGGAAGTATTTCTACCTCTTTATGTTACTTCTAATACATCTTGATTAGGGTTAATGCTGCTATTAAACAGCTGTTTCAATAACTGTTTGTTTTTGGCTTCAGCAGAGCCATGTGCCTCTCCTCATTTGTTGGGTCTACCTACCCTTTCTGGCCTCCCCCAGTCTTGCTCCAATAAGGGTTGTGGCTAGCTAGGAGATCAAAGTATTCTTGGTCAGCATCATGCTGCTTGCTTGGAATTTTTTTTTCCTATGCCTTAACTTCTCCTCACACAGCATGCACTAAGCAATGATAACATGCAAGTATATAGTCCCACCCTTCTACCTGAACCACAAAATGCACTCAAGTGAATGCCCCCCAAGGCCTCAGATGCCTGCTAATTAAACTCATTCACCATAGCCACAGTTAAGGCTTTATCCCTCTACTCCATGGCAAGGACTCAAAATAATTGTTACTGTTTTGTGCAGTACAGTATGCTTCACAAAAACAGTTTATCCCCACAGCCTGCACTTCTCCAAAGGGAATGTAAGTAATGGTGTCTTTCAAAACATTGAAGAAAATCTGGTGTATTTGAAAAACTATATTAAAAAAATTAGTGTTCCAGGAAGTTTATATTTTTAATTACAGACATGTTTAAGCCTAATAAAACACTGAGCAAAACCTGCAATGTAAAATTAACTCAATGCACTAACCAGCTCAGTTATTAAAATGCATATTGTTATATGCACTTTAAAGATAAATGTCCTTAGGTTTGTTGTTTCTGTTGTAGAAATGAATATTTCTCTTGGTTACAAGCTTAAGAAATCAAACCAAAGAGGCCTAAATTACATATGTTGGTGAATGGCAATGACTGCTGGGGTTGCTATTAATCTATTGTCCTCCACTGAGCAATTTTAGGAGCAAGCACATAAATCTCCGACTAAATTTTTCCTGACTGAAACTGTTGATGCCAACTTGGAACCTGCCAGTCAGGCTGTAGCACAAGAGCTTGTGCCACTTCTTGACAATGGTGATCTGCATACAGTTTTGAACAGTTTCAGTCCACTACCTTCTTCAGTATATAATTTCCAGCTGTCATATCATTCTTTTTTCCAAGCTGAACTCTATCTTAAGTGGAAATAAATTGTGGGTTGTCCATCAGAAGTTGATTATTACTGATGGTGGGTAACCATTTGAAAGGTCATGGTTCAGAATGCTGAGAGCTGTAATATGGGGGCAAAAATGGCTGAAAATCTGAACTTACCTCTATTAAGTGTAAGATTTCCATTTCTTGGAAAAGTCCTTCTTTCAGGCATGGCAGTCTTACATTTGGTATATATAAGTTCTGGGGGTGCGGGGGCTTACTCTCCACATCAGACGTACAGGGGTTCTTGTTTCATTCACAAAACACGTATAAATGAGAAGAGTGATGTTCGGTGTCCCCCCTCCTCCTCCTGCATGTTTGGTCTTTTTCTTTCAGCATGATGGTGCCTATGCTCAGAGAAGGCTGAGCTCCAAATATAAATTTCCTTCCCCACGTACACAAATATGAAACATAATATAGACAATCAAGAGAAGAGGCTAAGGAGAAGTAATTTATGAATCTGAATCCTTGTAGTGAAAAAAGTTTGCAAATTACAGATCATGGCTGAGTGTCTTCTGGCATGTATTCACTGATTCCTAAAGCTGGACTCTGGCAGACACCTTCTGAACTAATATGTTTGCTTCTACAAGTTGTTGCAGACTACAAGCCTCATTTAGTTCCCACCCTCCTCCTTTTGTATGCCAACAAAACAAAACTACCTAAAGTGGCTGGGTCTATGCCTAACCAACATTATGCTGAGGCAACCATCTACAAGTACAATGACTTTTGTTCATCTACTGTGGAGAAAATGTTTTCTAACAGTAATTACTTTGCTTGCAGCAAAGAAGTTTAAGACCAACACTATTCACTTGGCAGACCTCTGGAATTTTCTATCTGATTCCCCAAGAATATTGTAATTTTTTCAACAAGCAATGGCAGTTGTTCCTTCTGCTGATGAAGAGACAGACTGGTTTGGTTCCCAGAACAAAAGTAGGTGACAAACAGAACCTTATCGATCTAGCTCCTCTGACTCTAAATCTTCAAAGAGTAAGAAAAGTACATATTAAAAAAGGTAAGCCAGCAAACCATGACTGACAGTATTCTCCATATGTTCAGTAGTCTGTTCTGTTCATCCTGGGGCTGTTTATCACCAGCCACTGAACGGCTATTGCTTGATTAGTCTGGCTATTTGATCTTTGATACTTTCTACTGGTTCCAAAATACTCTTTTATGTTATGTGGAAACTCCAGGATGATGTCTCCTCCATATAATGATGTCAGCTGTCGGGATTGTTCATTATGCATATACTGTGTGTCTGGAGAGTTGATCTTATCAGTGATGATATACAGCTGAAGCAATAATGTCTGGGATTATATCTGAGGACCATTACAGATGTTTCTATCAGATTTCAGAGGTGTACCTGATTGTGTGTCAATATAAATGGAAGAGCTTCTGTAGATACTGATAGAAGTAGTGATTCATCCTTATATGCACACAGTTCTTGCTTGTTATGGCAGGGATCAATTATACTTATGACATGAGGATTTCTTCTACCACCTTCCTGGCAACATTAGCCTGATGTTAGATAATTAGATAATCCTGGGATTCATTAATGATCATGTAGGTGCCTCGCAATCATACACAATGTAAGGGTGTTAGCATGATGAGCCGCGGTGCTAATACAAAATGCATGCCGCTCATTGCACCTACAGGTTTGCAAGCACCTTTTCATGGCCACAAATAGTGTTTGCAGCCTTGGAAAGGTGCTTGCGCACATGAGCACAGAATGTGAACAAAATGGCTTTTTTTTAGGGAAAGCTAAGATAAGAGCTCATGATTTAGCTCTGAACTATAAAGGGCAAGGCAGTGAAAGAATTCAGAAGTAGGGGAAGTGAAATGGAATAATAGTATAAAAGAATAATGGTGTGTACTGCATAATAATTAATATGGAAGGGGAAATGGGTAAAGTGCAGTTACATACTATGGGTAAATGTACTGAAGTGTCACAGAAACATTGCTAACATAAATCCCACCAAATTGATGTAATTATAATTAAAATGTCAATGACAACACAGGTGTTATGCACATAAATAAAAAAGGACATGCTAATAAAGGATGTGATAGGGTTATAAAGCCACAGTGTAACAAAGGGGAGATAAAATGAGACAAACATTAATAAAATGATGAGTTGAGGTAGCAGTCAGCAAGGGCAGAATATATGTGGGATCAGTGCATAGACTGCAGTTATTGCATATGAGATGAATATGCAGGGAATTTATGCATACAACATGACACCACAGCTGTATTCTCCACCTCAGCATGTATACACAAGAACAAATGCAGCTTACAGCTGTAATGTCATGTACATCCCAAATGGTCATGATTTCAAAGAAATGTAAGTGGACCCCATAGGGAAGACATTTATCACCTATAAACATGTAATAAACAAGCAAGTGTTGCCTATTCATGTAAATGCTAAATTGTAATATAATAGCAGACAGCATACATAACTGACACATGATGTTACAGATCCAATGGCTTTTTGTGATTTCAAGTTTTACATTGTTGATTTGCAAACATCTCAGACATCATTATAGTGAGCATGCTCACATGGAATTACAGTCAACAGTAAAATAACAGAAATTCAACAGTGCCAACACACAACAAAGTGTTGTAACAAGGACCAGTCAAAGTTGCTGATGCTATGTCTACATGCCATACATTAAGAAACATATATGGAGTCCCTCATCTGCCATTAAGCTGCATAGTGTGACAAGAACAGTAGCAGTAATAAAGACATCTCTGGATTAAGACATGCAATGCAAAGCGTAATTCCTTTAAGAATAGCTAGTGCCTCTGAACAATGAATGACATAATAAACATTTGCATCATGTCATTTTGGAAAACATGCCAGGACAGATAAAAGAGAGACACATAACAATTATGGATGCCACAGAACATAGCATATTGATTATTTCATGAAGAATACTGTTGAATGGCTTACAACTCTTTCGTATTATGAGTATGGATGCCCTACCTTTTAGGACAAAGCCTGAGAAATGTGGCCCATTAACTGTGCCATACCTAACTGTGCCATACCTATTGCCTATGTGTAAGCCACTGCTGTCTGACAGACAGATGCTACCAGATTCAGTCTCCTGCCTATTATACTAGGTTATTTTCAGAGCTCTGTAATCACTGTGTGTGCCACATCAGATAGCAGTGGAGGATGTCACAAATAACTGAATTCAATGTGTGCATTAAGAAAGGAGTTAAGAATATAATATGAACAATCATATTTACAGTCAAAATGCTGGAAAAGAGCTACGCATGTTACTGTCCACACAACAGTGAGCAGTACAATATCAGTGCTTCTTTGCCAAGGAATCTGTTTCCATTATGTAGTACACACACTGTCCCAGAACTGAACCACATTCTGTCTGTGTAGATATGGTATATGAGCCAGTACTCAATGCATGTGCCACAGAAACACTCACAGCATAACATGCTCTGAATAACCATTTCACTGCCATGCAATCACAGCCTGTGATGATATATCATCATCCAACATAATGATGGCTAATAATAACTAGATACAATGGTATTTGTGGAATATCATTACATGCATATAATGTCTCCCTTTCAGGAAATGAACAGCAATCTATGTATGTGACTGTGCCAACTAATGACATGTAGATGAACCACAAGCACCACAATGGATGTCTTAACACAGCTGTGATAATCCACTTATGCTGTCTTATTACATCAGATATATGTGCCGTAAGAAGTACCTTTTAGATAAAATGGATGGCGGTGGCCTCTCCCCCTGTAAATGCGCACATTATAGCTGTGGTAGATGCCATTCATGCATTACAATATAAGGTCAAACACTGCTAACAAGTACTGACTGTGGATGCTGAGCACATGAGCATTTAGCAGCAGGAAACACATAATACTGTACAGGATGAAGGCACCGCAGTATTAATGTCACTACAATTATGAGATATGTCAGTATGTCAAGGCATTACATCATCGTATTGCTGCAAGGAATATGTGCGCCTGTAATTGCTGTACTACGGCAAAAAAATACTGTCATCTCATTCCCTTGTGCCAGAGGATAACATTTCCTACATATGTTATATGAGGAAAATGTAATCATGTCATCATTACTCTGAATAAATGCATTGCAATGTAAGAAATTATCTGAGCTTTCTTAAGAGGAATCAACATTTATACGTGTACTCAGCAGGTGTGTTGGACAACAGTATTAGCAATATGTATAGTCACAATAAGACTGATGTAATGTAGTCTGAGCAGTAATGGCAGCATTTGCACTAACTACCTAAGATCATAAATTAGTGCTTGAGTTCCAAGCATCACGTGACATATTGAGGTGCAACTGAGACAGCGTACAGTTACTTGAATGCTACCACCACTGCTTATAAGCTGGATATTTACACTAAAAAGCAGTCGAAGTGCAAAATAAGAATGTACAGCTGCACCTCGTATAAGTATTTGAAGAGTGGCACACACAGTGTGAGTATGAAAGACACACACAGCAGGCCTCAGACATCTGACATATGTAGTTACACATGTATAAAGCACAGGTCCAAAGTCCTGCTAAAGCACAGGTCCAAAGTCCTGCAACACAGGAGAATTTGCACTCCAACTGTGAGATACTGCAGTTATTGTAACATCATGTTATCTTTGTGCGACTCAAATTTTTTTCTCTCTGAGCATGCTTCAATGTCCAGTGTAATACTCATACCGTAAAACCTTAGCACAAGAAATCTGGACAAACCTTGACATAACTGGGGGGGGGGGCGCAAAGGCCCAAAAGTAAGGACAGATTTTAAATATTGTTCTTAAAAACTTACAAAGCTGACAGAATAACAGGTTTTACCTTACCATGCATTTTATCAGAAAAATATGAAGTCTGAAACTCATATGTATGTCATTATTTTGTGATTTCAATCCTCAGATCATCCCAGTGATCTGCCAGAAAATTACAGGTTTTATAAGAAACAGACCAAAAATATGAGCCAAAAATCTGGACATTTTGCAAAAATCTGGACAGTTGAGATGCATAACTCTGTACCACTGCAAATAAATCTCATAATTGGAAATGTGCATATAGCTGGCCAGTGGTATATGACAGTAATCACAGCCATGCTATTTAAACAGGATGGACACAAACTGCCTACCTGTCTAGTTACACCATCTGTGCAGCACATTAATAGCAGCCAGCACCACAGGAGAATACTGAGCACAGGTGAGACATACAGCATCTGTGAATGGATGACATCAGCACTGTGTTATCAAGGAGATGTGTCTAGTAAAATGACTGGGGTTACAAGATTTGCCACAGCAAATGTGAGTAACCAAATCCTGAATTCATATACAGTCACGCAGGCTTGTAGAAGTTAATAAGTGTCATATTGAACCTCCTATCTATGTATGCATTCTAGAGAACAGTGTAATAAATGCAAGTGCCACAGAAGAAATCTGACTCTTAAGGGGAGAGAGAGTACACTTTTGTCAGGATGACTTCATCAGTGTGTTTCAGAGACGATGATTCAGTAAAAAGTGGGAAAAGGGAATTGTGTGCACATTTAAATGCATTCGCCTCAAGGGAGGTAAAAACAGCAGCAAGTGTTGTACACATACACATACATTTTCCAAGTTGAACATTAAACTTCCTACCTATTAATGTATGGGTGGTGCAGTGGTGCAGAGGTTAATATTTTTGCCTCCTAGCAAGAGGTTCTTTGGTTTGATTCTTGGATGGGGTGCCTTCTGTGCAGAGCTTGCATGTCCCGCATGGGTTTCCTCTGGGTACTCTGGTTTCCTCACACATTCCAAAGACATGCCTCTGGAGCATTTCTCCCCAGGCCTGCACTGAAAATTGGCTTTGTCCTAGTCAGACTTTCACGGTCAACAAATGTTAAATAAGTAGTTACACAATCTAGAAAGCACTGTGTTATTTGCAAGCACCACAGACGAAATCTGACTGTTAAGGTAAAAGTGCACACTTTTGTCAATATGATCTCATCAGTGTATTTCATAGAGGATGCTTTGGTAAAAAGTGGAATAAAAGAGCTGTATGAAGAGTTACGTGTATTCTTCTTAGGGAAGTGGATACAGCAAAATTTGTTACACACACTCACATAAGTTTCCTATACTGAACATCAAACCTTCCATCTATCAACTTACACAATCTGGAAAGGACTGTATTAGTTGTAAGTGCCACAGGAGAAGACTGATTTTAACCATGTGATATAGCAAATTTGAAGTTCTTGAAAATCCACTGTTTGTTACAGATGTTACTGTGCATCACAGGTTGCACAACAAATGCATGTGTGTGCACAGGACAATGTAATATCACTATGCTTGTCACATGTAATTACATATTTCTCTGCTAAACTTTAGACAGTATCCTTCATATACAGTGTGTTACTGTGAGAGACATTGACGTTTCACATAATGAGATACTATAGACATTCACAATTGTACACCAGTGGGTTATCAGTCAAACTTTATTGCAACTTCATGTTGGGATGATTGCACACTTGTATTGTCTCACACTTGCACTATCTGCAATGCCAAGACAAACATGTAAGTCATACATATGAAAGTGCACTGCAGAATAACAGTGGTGGATTATGTGACAATAGGTTAACCCAACTTGTAACACAGTTACAAGTGCAAACACTGTACAGCAGACATACATTAAACAACTGAATTAGTTGAGTCATTATCATCCTAAAATCAAGATAACTTGTTGACAGAATGAATACAGACATACAAATGTTGTGCAACCTAAAACAACAATTGTGTGATTTTCTTTTTATATGTTACTCTTTGAGATGCCAAGCTGAATTGCATTGCTGATGATAAAGCATTAGTGCATGAGTAATCATATCTTAACGTGTTGAATTTATAATGAGAATTAGCAGTGCTCTGTGTTGCTCTGTGCTGGCTTTCATACAAAGATCAGTACAAGACAGGCTTCACAATATGGAGAAGGACATTAATATAACAGCCGGATAATGATGTGTTAAGGAAAGGTGCAGCCAACATTTACAGCCACAGGAGTCAGACAAAACATTCAGAAACATTTTTTCATCCATTTGGATTTGAACATTTAGAGCACTGCACCTTTATATCTGAGAATTATCTAAGCACACCATTTAGGAAGTCACACTTCCAATAGTTCACATTTGACAGCCGATTTCAGCAAACATGATTGCATGTATTCATCTCCATTATCCCATTGACTGGCAGGAAGCTGAATAGAATAATTGCTGAAGGCAATAAAATCATGAGATATTGCTATACTTGCATTTAGCCTTATTTGCATTTGTTGCCTTGCACCAGATGTTACACAAATGCAGAGGTGGAAGAATAATGTTACAGGGACAAGATACATTTTCAGGGGGAAATGGAGGATGGGACAAAGTAGGGTGAAATGGAGGATGGGACAAAATAGCTTATGGCTGAAGAAGGATAACTATGGATTATCATAATAATAATAATAGTTAGCCAACAGGTAGATATCAAATAGTGTAAAAGAACAGTCAGTGACACTTAGAAGATTGTGGATTAGAACCCTTGAAAGTAGACAAAAGATCTATACCTGTTAGCATTATCTCATCATGCCACAAAGGGATGGCTATTTTCTATCATTTAAATAACACAACTAAAGCATAATGGCAACTTATGGAAGTAGAATGGGTAAACAGAGAAAAACAGAGACAGATGCAGACAGGAAGGACAACACTATGTTTTGTGGGGCATGTAGGGATATCTGCATGGTGTGTTACTCTTACTTATTAAATCATCACAAAGTGCTTGGTGTAGGGAGAAATAAGGGGTAGGTGAGTGCTACAGACATGAAGACAAAAACAGAATGAGGATGGCTTACTAACGTTCCTGTTGTTGCTGCAGTGTTTTGGCAAAAGATGTTTTGCTGCATATTTCAAATGGTATGTTAATAAAATGTTGTATATGGAGAGTAACACAGATGTTTGAAGTTAAATATATGACAGTAATAGGAAAATGTCAAGAATTGTCAAAAAAGCCTGTCGGGTGCTAGGATCCACCACATAACACAAGCACTCAGGTCACTCCAAGGCAAGTACAAATATGACTCAGTCATTGTCCATGCTGGTGTGAATGACCTGAGACGTACCTCCCTGGACTACATGAAAAGAGACATAAAGGAGCTCTCTGAGCATGTAGCCCAGGCCGGTATGACCCTGACCTTGAGTAGCATCTTACCCTCACCAAAAATTATGCCACAATATGAAGACAAGATGATTAATTTCAACAATTGGCTTAAGTACTGGTGTCATTCAAAGGGGATCCAATGCCTGTCAGCTTGGGATGATATGCTCGACAAGCCACGATGCTTCGCTAGGGACGGCTTGCACCTGTCACCCCTGGGCTTTCGGATATTGGCAAAGGCTCTTGCTACCCCCATAATGCCTTTTTTAGGCAAGGCTCAAAAGACAAACCCACCTCCATAGGTATCACAAGGGATAAGAAACTAAGAGTAATGCTACTCAACGCCAGAAGTCTAAACCTCAAGATGCACGCACTCAAAACTCTCCTTAGCATGGAGAACATCGATATCTGTGCAGTAACAGAAACCTGGTTCAGGGCTCCCGAGAGCACCCCAGCACTACCAGGTTATACCTCATACCATGCTTTTCGGCCCCAAAACTTGGACCGAACCACAAAAGGAGGGGGAGTATCGATATTCATCAAAGATACCCACACCTCCAGGTTGGTGGCAAAGCACGAAGCATCAGAGACTATCCATGTGCAACTAACAGTGGGTAAAACTGCCTTCCAGTTTATAGCCTGCTACAGACCACCCTCCCAAAACCAGGAACCCCACTCGGCCTTCCTGAGAACACTGGAAAATATGAAGGTCTCTCCAAACACCATTATATTGGGCAACTTCAACTACCCAAACATAGACTGGGAGCATTACTCTAGCTCCAACACCCTAGCCCAAAGGTTCCTAGAATTTATAAACTCAAATGCTATGGAACAACTTGTTACCACTCCCACAAGAGGGGAAAACATACTGGACCTGATCATCAACAACATGGGGACTCTATGCTCCAGACCAGAAGTGTATCCCTCACTGGTAAGATCAGACCATAAACTAATCTCACTGGATATTCACATCCCGACCCCACCCCCTGCCCAGAAAACCACAGTGAAAAACTTCTCTAAAGCAAATTTTACACTCCTCAAAACTGAGGTGGAATCCTTCAAAGCCCCCGGGCCTGTGGAAAATACAGCCCAGACCGCAGAATCCTTTATAAACGCATTCTATGAACACCTTCAGGAATGCATGGATCATGCGATATCCCAAATAAAACCAAGACCCAATCCTCCAAAGGCAGACGTCCTGTCTGGTGGACCCCAGCCATAAACAAACTATACAATAGAAGGAGGAAGCTACTAAATGATAAAGCAAAATCCCAAAAAGGGAAGGCATCACTGATCAGTATTAGCAAAAAACTATGGGCACACATAAAATTGTCTAAGGCCAGCTTCGAGAGAAAAATTGCACAGGACACTAAGGATAATCACAAGGCTTTCTTTAGTTATGTTAGGAACCTGGGTGGTAATTCCCAGATATAGAAAACAGAAAAACTGGCTTGACACCGCTGTATGGATAAAAATTTTTTAATAAAACGTATACCAACACTATTGTAAGTGCTTTCGGGTTCACCAACCCTTGATTGGTGAACCCGAAAGCGCTTACAATAGTGTTGGTATACGTTTTATTAAAAAATTTTTATCCATACAGCGGTGTCAAGCCAGTTTTTCTGATTTCTGTACTTTATTGTGGACTGGCAGACTTTGGCTGAGACACGGAACATTTATTGCTTTTTTTAATTCCCAGATATGCTCAGAATTAGTCCAAAATGACAAAAAATACACCAAACCCACAGACATTGCCAACATCCTAGCTGACAGGTTCAGTGCAAACTCCCCCCCCCTCCCCACCAAAAGGGCAAATATCTATCCCAGCAGAGTGCTGCCCCCCTGACATCTCAGATGCTCAGGTAAGAGCCGCCCTCTCCAAAGCAAAAAACACAGCATCAATGGGACCAGATGGTGTCCCGGGCTGCGTCCTACAATTAACTCAAAGAAGAGCTAAACCCAAACATAAAACTACTGTTCAATCTCAGCCTTACTACAGGATATGTGCCCAAAGAGTGGCGTACAGCAACAGTGGTCCCTCTCCATAAAGGTGGTGCCTCAACGGATCCTGGAAACTATCGCCCCATAAGCCTGACTAGCTTGGTCTGCAAAGCTATGGAAAGGATCATCATGGACCTCATAAATAAAGATATTGGGGACCTACAAACACTGGATCCTACCCAGTTTGGCTTTGTTAAGGGCAGATCCTGCCTCTTAAACCTGGTTGATTTCTTTGAAACAGTCACCAAGGCAATTGACGAGGGGAAGGTGGTCCACACAGCCTACCTGGACCTCGCAAAAGCCTTCGATACAATACCCCACTGGCATTATAGATAAGCTCACCAGCTTAAATATAAACCCCTATGTCACTAGATGGATTGCAAACTGGCTCAAGGACAGAACCACATGGTTAGAATTGCTGGAGCCATGTCAGACTCCAAACCAGTTACAAGTGGTGTCCCACAAGGCTCAGTCCTGGGACCTCTCTTGTTCGGTATATATTTCTCGGAGGTACAGGCCAACACAGAAGGACTGTGGCTGACCAAGTTCGCAGATGACTGCAAACTGGGTGCCATAATCGACTCACCAGCCGACACAAGCATCCTCCAAAAGGGCCTCATAGAAACAGACAACTGGTGCTAGAGCCATGGCCTCAAGCTAAATGCCAAAAAGTGTATAGTCATCCCCTTTGGCAAAAACAAAGTGCCCACAAATTACCACATAGGTGGAAATCCATTAAGTACAGAAGAAGTAATTAGGGACCTGGGGACCCAAGTTGATAGCAATCTCTCATTTGACAACCACGTGGCCAAAGTGGTTAGAAAACATTTTATATAGCCCACCTAATCATGAAGGGATTCACATCTAGATCAGGGAGGTCATCGCCTCTTTACTCATCCCTCATCAGGCCCATAATTGAGTACAATGCCCCTTTTGGGATGTACATTACCAGACACCTGCAGCAACTGGAAAGACCCCAAAAGTACCTCACCAAGAGGATCAAAGGGCTCAAACAGATGCCATATGCTGCCCGGTTAAAGAAACTCCAGCTCTACTCAGTGGCATTCCGCCTGTTCAGAGGAGATCTGTGCCTGACGTATAAAGCCATGTCCAACCCCGAATTAATGGACATGCTGCACCTCAGAAAATCCAAATCCCATCGAGCTACGCGCTCGAGAGACTTGAACCTCAGCACTGAAATAAATAGGACATGCTGGAGGGACAGATTCATAACCCAGAGGCTCCCTTCACTCTGGAATAAAATCCCAGTCCAGGTTAGGCAGAGTCCCTCATTGACTCTCTTCAAGAGGAATCTTGATGAGTGGATGGGAGATCGTAGGTTTACCCCGGGTATCACTTCTGTGTCACTGTTAGATAGAGGCATAGTATACTAACCTCAAAAAAGGGCATAGCAAAATAAATTTAAAATGGGTGGCGAAAGCCAAACACATTCTGGCTAGGCTTATAAATGCCCTAGGGCAGATAGCCTAGTATGAACCTATGAACCTATGAACCTAATTAATACACTGACCTACAGCTGTAATCAAACCCAGGATACTATGCAAAAACATCAGGTGAGAAATATGGCAATCATCTCAGCAAGCCCCATAGGAATACTTACTTCATTATATCCAGCAGCCTATGAACCATTACATTAGCTATTTCACATTGCTGACTTTAGCCTGCCTTTACCCTGTAATTTCACAGTGCAGTAGATTTAATCCAATTTTTAAAAAAGTAACCAGGCCACTGCGGATTAAATTGAAATCATCAGCTTTTGCAATCAGAAGTTAAGCAGTGCTCACTATCACTCAACACTGCTGCACTATGCCAGCATTTGTGCAAATGAAGACAGCATCAATTGAAAGCTTTTCCAATGGCCATTTCTAGAATGTGTGTTCTGTGTGAATCTATTTTTTGACCAGATGAAATGTGTGAAAAAGGGTTGAATAGGACAGTAGTTAAAATGGGGTTAGCAAGCAAAGGGTAGGAAAGATTGAAAACAATACAGGAAGATCCAGGAGAGTAGTAAAAGAACACCAAACACCATAGCTACCCACTTCTTCACAACATAAATGTAGAATTCTAAACTCAATTTCATGACATTGGAGAGTCACCACACCAGTGATGGCTGACAACAATGCAATCCACACTAAGCTTCTGCCTGTACGGCAAGTGCAAATGGCAAAAAAAAAAAAAAAAAGAGTATAATTCAAAAGCAAAATCATCCAGCACTCCTTGTGAGACAATCAGTATTTATTATTAAAGAATTAGCCAAACCCACATTTTAGTGTAAAATTACACTAAACAAAAATAACAAACTGGTTTCTGCACCATGGCCACCAAAGGTGCTCATTCAATCCAGAGGGACATAAATCCCCCAATCCGGTTATCTAATTTTTTTTTTCTTTTTTGTTTAATATATCATGCCAACCAGCTTTCAAATTTTGATTCCTTACAATTCTATCTATAGTAATAAACCTAAACTGTGTAGTGGAATGTTTTTTGTATGCTTATAGAGTGCATTAGATAAACATTTGTTCCTAATATTACTTAAATGTTCTGAAACTCGTACCCCCGGATTCATGAAGCTCGGCGCAAGGCCGGTGTAAGGCCTGCGCCGGCCGTGCGGCATATAAATGGTGTAGTAGCACCATATGCATATTAATGAAGGTGCGCCGCTACCACATCCACGTGCATAGGACACGTGCGCGAGTGCATGGGCCGTTACTAAGCTGCGCCCGGAGGCGTGTCAATGTCGGCTGGCGATGAGCAACCTAAACTGCTGAATATTATAGCCTGCCTGCAATAGTAATCGCACCTATCAGTGTCCATGGATAATGAAACATATGCAAAGCATGCAAGACAGTTCCCGACCACACAAAATGGAGAACCAAACAGAAATGCATGCAACATAATATGAGTTTCTGTCCATGGAACAAATGATATTTAAAATCGTGTGTCCGTAATGTACTGCACTGTCAGAAGTTATACCCAGTGGAAGTGAAGCGCATCATGTCAGTGCACCGCCAATACATGCATCTAGCCCCATGGGTATGGTCACCAGCAGTCCCACAGTGGTAGTGATAGTACACAGCAGGGCAGTTGTGGCTATATAACAACCGTAAAGAAACCTGACAGTCCAAATTGTATACCAAACACACACAAACATATGTATATTAAAATGTGCTATACACATGAACAGGAACGTAATCGTCACATACACATAGGATGCTATATGCAGAACCAGGATATCCAAAAGTAGAACCCATGCATGCAAATGCAATACGCAACAACCCCTGTATAGCACATAACCCGCACCCATGTCCGAATGTTCACCAAATCCAGCTACCAGCCTTGCGCATCCGTACACCTACACATAGCGAGTATTCCCCATATGTAGTAGGAAGTATCGTCCTAGGCAGTGTCCGGATTGCAAATATATATCCCACGTTCATAAACATCCCATCACAGGTACGTAAATCCAAATGCCCGCGCATTAATGTTACAGCAAAATGTGTGTACATCCCGCGTGGGATAAGTAACCTGTTGAAACCTCAGAGTTGTTTACACGCCACGGTGTCCATTACTGTACACATCTGGACAAAACATGTATGTGTAGTCACGATACTGTTCAGTTTCTACACAGACATGCAAATCATACTACGCAGGATGGAATAGTTGTCCACCATGCAGGTCACCCTACTAGGGTTGCCACCTGTTCAGATGGCCAAGGTGGGACATCCCTTGTAGAAATGTGAGAATTTGCAGGATAAAACATACCCCCGGCCAGTGCAAAGGACAGAATTACACATGTATGCCAAGATAAAAGCTTATGCCATAGTATTTGAATAGCTTATGCTATCCCAAATAATAGTTATGTGTACCAGATACAAAATACCTGTATCATGCAACTAGTACAGAAAATAAGAAACATATTATTGTCTTAAAATCACAGGACATTTGCCATGTCATAGGTGTCATCGCAGGACACAACTGTTCAAAGTGGGACCTCCCCTCGCAAAGAGGAACAAGTGGTAACCCTACTCCCCACTGAATTATCAACAGTATATATTCAACTCAATCACATACCGACACCACCTCTCAACCTATTACAGCAACAAAACCTGGACAAAGCCTAAAAGGATGGGTGGACAAATAGGGACAGATGTAATTACTGCTCTCACAAGCTTCGAAAGTTCACTGAATAATAGTATGTACATAAGCAGGAAATGTTGTGAAGGATGTGGGGTAGTCCCAAGTATTACAGAGGTCCGTACATATATACTGTAACAAACCGTCACATATGTTGACTGTACTACTGCATACCCGTAGTTAATTCATAGTTAAGTCATGTGCAAAATAATAACCCTCATAAGAATGAATACAGGAAATAGTCAAATGTGAATGGGAACACCACTCACCGTGGATTATGTATCATAACCACCCCCACCCATATTATGTATTGCCAACATCATAAGCTGCTGACAGGTGCCTAAACATCTGTGTCTGTAAACACAGATTAAATGTTTAAAATGGACAAACCCTGTCCATGTGCTTTGTCTGACATTTGAACACGGTCAGGGCAGTTCCGTTCACCAGGCGGACAAGCCTAAACCCAGATCACCACATGAACACCCTGACAATTAAAGACCTGTATGTGTCAGGACTATAAGCCTTTGGGCTCTGAATATCCCTGCAGTGATGAAATATGCAGCTTGGGTCCAGAGCAGTAGGGAATAGGGAATGTGTAACATGTAGTACCACATTTTTCCCAGCAGGAGAATGGATGCCTGTGACGTAAGTGAAGCAGTGAGGCATATGTTAATGTAGCTATGTACTATGGGTATGCATATAAATGGGTCAGAACACCAAACGTATAGTGGTTACAGCATCCGGTCAACGTGAATGCAGTTGAACAACGACTACAGCACATATAATGTGAAAGTTTAATGAATGCGTCTGTGCTGTACAGACAGTTAAATATGTAAAGGTGAGCGTGTGTTTCGCAAACGTCCGTTAACCGGATTACAGATTATTACTGGTACTGTCACAAGTAATAAAGCCCACGTAAGCACAAAGACTTAGTAAACATATGTAACCCACAATAAGGATTTGCATGCGCCAGAACCCACAATAAGGAAATGCAAGTGCACCTGTGCGTGTGTGATCCGCTCACAGCATAGTAAATGAATGCTGTTTCCCCCATGTTAGTTATACATGGCTCAAACCTGTTAACCTCGTAAAGTATGAAACCGGACAAAGCCATGCAAACTACCGGTACAAATAGGGACAAACCCCAGATATGTGCCAGAACAAACATAGAAAGTGGATAGAATAACGGGTGTGTCAGTAGCATGGATTCTCTGAAGGGTATGCAGTTGTAACCTGAACTGCTTGCCAGAATTCCCCACTGTAAGTCTCAAATGAAATGCCACTACATTGCCAGATAGACACAGGTTTATTTAAAACACAGCGAAGATAAAGGGGCAACCAGCTGTACACTCTGCGACAATCTGCATAGTGGAAAGGTATGGTATGGATATAGATATATGTGTATACACATAATCCACAGACATAAACCAAAGCAAGTTATGAAATGAGGATTGTACATGTATATATCTATACACAACAGACTTATGTCCCGTAGATTTGACATATGTGCATAAATAGGCGACGTTATATCTAATATGGGTAGACAAACAGACATGCAGGAAAGGTGAATAAACCGCAGCATTCCAAACCATTGGCCAGAAAGTGACAGTCCAGCAAGTTCTACACTTTAAACATGCAGATAGGTGTCCATTGCAGGACTCCAAAAATTGATTCTTACGTAGTGTCAACCGACATAGACGCAAAAGAAGTGACCGCAGAAAATACAAAATAACTGTACATGCAACAGTATCAGGTGCAAGGGTGATGACACATGTGTCGATAGAATGTATGACGTACGAACTGATATCCGGAGAGTGGGGAGTGCATATAAGTGTCTCCACAATTCAGTACCGCACACATTAAACATGTGTAATGGGTACTGTAGAGGGTTGTCAGGTATGGGAATCATGGGTATGCAGAAATGGGTCTAGGTGTTGTTTGGCAGGGATTTCGTAGGCCCGCCCCGTGGGAGTGATGTGGGTATAGCACACGCCTATATTCTCAATAATGGGGCAAACCATCCACTGGATATTGCGGAAACCATTTTGGCAATATGTAGGGCCCTATATCAGTGTCATGTAGGCGATTATCATGGATGGACATGCGTACGACCAAGATGGTACCCATAACTGGCAAACTGTCAGAATAACACAGCTGCACTAAGGCATAGTACATGAAATACAAATAGGGACTATATTAGATATACCCCAGACAAAGTCAGAACGTTGTGAGAATACTGGCGTACCCATGAATACGGATGTTATGAGTGTTACTAATCATGTAATGGAAATGTCAGTCACTATTATCTACCGCACAGTCCGTAATGCCTTGCCAGCAATTTACCAGAAAGGCACATCACTATGACAAATGTAACAAGGGCAAAAGTCAAACGTCAGGGCGTTTACCGATAATGTGTACAGGTTAGGGGTATGAAGGTAACCTGTCCAAAATACATGTACAGAACTAGTGATACTAGGTGGACAGGTGAGAAGAAAGACATCAGGACAAATGAGAAAACATGTACAAGTCACACGCATGTACTCCGACAAATGTGAATGACAACGTATGCCCTGTGAATGTCAATGTGGAAGGTTAATAGACACCCTGAAGGTGTCATGCAGTGTCACTGTAACAATGTCCAGTCCCCCAGACACGTACGTGAGCTCTGCCACTGACGGAAAGCGCAAATACCGGTGCACACATACGGTACATGATAAACCAATTAGTGTGGATAAGCAGCTGTTGGCCTGTGTGAGGAATACAACTGTCTGGGTGGGTGTGTCCTGCAATATAAATGTAATGGCATGTGGCCTGTGATGCCGCCATACAGTGTGTATTTGTGTCAGAAAGTTGATATTTTGTATCAAACACATACTCCGCAACTGTACAGATTTACGCAGAATGTGCAGAGTTCTGTCTCATATGTTTGGTGTGTTCCACGTAACAACAGTAACATTCTGGCACTTTCATGATAACTGAAGACATGAAATAATGACAAACATGTGAGTAAGACACCAAATCCGACAGAAAAGCCATACTAATGCAAAACCTATTATTGTGTCAACTATCTACGTTTGTAAGAGCAACATGTCAATACTGCCCCTATGTGTCCCACTATCAGATAAGGCCTTGTCCAGCAACTTGCTCTAGGAGGTGGAGTGGTATGAACAGAAACAGATACATGTGTGAGGAAACAGCAATATCGACTGCAAGATAACGCAGAAGGTATGAAATGCGCTGCAGAAGGACATGCAGTACTGTCCGCAGGTATGTGCTGACATGTCAAATGACACAGCAGTCTACATGAAGAACCTATAGGGCTGTCACCTTTACAAATGATGATAGTGGGACATACCCACAGCCATGCACACAGCACAAATAGACATACACACATCAAAACTAGGTCATGATACATGAAGCCTCCGGCGTGTACGAGTACAGTGAGAGTACAGCAAGGATAGATGTCTGCCAAGATATACAGCAAATGCCTGTAAGGGCATGTAACACCGCCCGTAACACGGACGTTGCATGGACAATGTTGGGAGTTGCAACATACCCCATTGGTATGTGAAAGCTATGCAAATATGCGATACATGAAACAGTCAGCTGTCCATGCAAGAGCAGAGTTATGGGCAGAAAATAGATTATTATATATATATATATATATATATATATATATATATATATATATCTATAGCAAGAGAGAGAGAGAGAGATACAGACATACACACACACACACATGTGGCAGGGCTGGTAATCGAACCTACACATGACTACCCTATCACACTACAGCATGATGCATTTACAGAACATACTACCTAGATTACTAAACACAGCAGACACACAGGCATTCTACTAGGTGCGTGTCAACATCCGCAAAGACAAAGACATCAGCAGGATACATCTGTGTTGTGAACCATCTAAAAGCATAACCTGAGTCCCCAGGCGGACTGGAGCATGCACACTCACACACACATCTGGCAGGCCTGGGAATCGAACTTACACCTAACTACCCTATCACACTACAGCATGACGCATTTACAGAATGCGCTACCGAGATTACTGAACACAGCACTCCCAGAGGCATACTTCTAGGTGGGTGACATCATCTGCAAAGGCAAAGATGCCGATAGGGACTGTATGTGTTGTGAGGCATCTAAAAGCATTACTGTGTCCCCAGGCAGCTGGGAACACAGACACACACACACACACACACACACACACACACAATTACTTGGAAGGGCCGGGAGTTGAACACACACCTACCTACTCTAACACACTACAACATTACGCATTTACAGAATGCGCTACCGAGATTACTGAACACAGCACTCCCAGAGGCATACTTCTAGGTGGGTGACATCATCTGCAAAGGTAAAGATGCCGATAGGGACTGTATGTGTTGTGAGGCATCTGAAAGCATTACTGTGTCCCCAGGCAGCTGGAAACACACACACACACACACACACACACACACACACACACTTGGAAGGGCCGGGAGATGAACACACACCTACCTACTCTAACTCACTACAGCATTACGCATTTCCAGAACACACTACCGAGATTACTGAACACAGCACTCCCAGAGGCATACTCCTAGGTGGGTGACATCATCCGCAAAGGCAAAGACGCCGATAGGGACTGTATGTGTTGTGAGGCATCTAAAAACATTACTGTGTCCCCAGGCAGCTGGAAACACACACACACACACACACACACACACACACACACACACACACACACACACACACTTGGAAGGGCCGGGAGTTGAACACACACCTACCTACTCTAACACACTACAGCATTACGCATTTACAGAACGCGCTACCGAGATTACTGAACACAGCACTCCCAGAGGCATCCTTCTAGGTGGGTGACATCATCCGCAAAGGCAAAGATGCCGATAGGGAATGTTTAGAGAGTGAGCGGTCTGAAAGCATATTACCGTCCCAAGGTAGACGTACACAAACACGCCAGTGCTGTCATCGGGCCAACTAAATATCTATGGAGCACAACAACACTGAATAGATAAGGGATGCGCCACAGACAGTACACCCTTCGAGAGAGCAACAAGTGTGTTCAATGTAGGCATCCATCCTGACATTGAAATTGGACATCTGGTGCCTGGATGACCACCATGGCTATACAGGATGTCAATGGCCATGCCCACATGCTTAGTATCACACGTCTGTTTGGAATGTACTGTGTGTCCATCTACACAATGGCGTACTGGGCATGCTCACACACTTAGCTGTTGCAAAGGGCCAACTTGCATGCACACGGAGTCTAATCACGGAAGGGCGCAGTGTGGAATGTACTGTGTGTCCATCTACACAACGGCGTACTGGGCATGCTCACACACTTAGCTGTTGCAAAGGGCCATCTTGCATACACACGGAGTCTAATCACAGAGGGGCTCAGTGTGGAATGTACTGTGTGTCCATCTACACAATGGCGTACTGGGCATGCTCACACACTTAGCTGTTGCAAAGGGCCATCTTGCATGCACACGGAGTTTAATCACAGAGGGGCTCAGTGTGGAATGTACTGTGTGTCCATCTACACAATGGCGTACTGGGCATGCTCACACACTTAGCTGCTGCAAAGGGCCATCTTGCATGCACACGGAGGCTAATCATGGAGGGGCGCAGTGCGGAATGTACTGTGTGTCCATCTACACAACAGCGTACTGGGCATGCTCACACACTTAGCAGTTGCAAAGGGCAATCTTGCATGCAGATGGAGTGTACACACAGAAGGGCACAGTAAGGTATAACTGCCCTCACGCACAGGGCGGTCACACATGCAGTGACCTGTACACACACAGCTGCCATCACAGCTGTCACAGGTGCAGGTCACACACGTACACACTGCAGTGTACACTGTAGCTGTCAAGTCAGCACCATGTCGGTGCAGCACTACACAGCCTTACGGTCCCACAACACCATGTGACACATGACCACTGGGCTGTGCAGTGGTGTACACCAGCTGTGCAGAGTACACACGTACCAACAGGGATCCAAAAGGTGTTATGCATTGCAATGATACCAGTATATATGAACAGGTCGGCTCAGGACATACCATGGCCCTTACACAGCTGTGACACCTGACTGTTGCTGTACACCAATGAACACACATCTCGGTATGTCATACATGTGATTGTGTGGATGTGTGCATGGACTGCACACACAACACATACATACATGGCCTTTGATGTACCTCGTGCATAACACTGGCCTAATCAATGCTACACATGCGAATTGAAGGTGAGCCTATGTCTGTTGAATGTTCACACTATAGGGGGTAGCAGTGTTGACCGGGACACATACCCTTGTACTGGTCGCCTGTGACACCCGTGATATCATACTGCAGTCCATGTGTTATGTATGTCAACACACATGTCCAACAATAGCAATGCATACAAACATGGCAACAGCAGACAAATGTGACATCTGTACTGTGCATGCAGCAAACATGCATGTGCAGTGGCCGATGTCCGTAACATAGTCGCACCTACCTACGACATGCAGACGCAATGCAGACCCATCATTGACATCTGTATACGGTGACATACAAACAGCACGTATGGAGGGATGTGTGTACATAATGTGGTGAACCACCTGTCTAGATGTATGTGTGCAGGGGGTGGCTCACAGTTGTGTCACACACCATCCTATCATGCCATGTGCTAACTGTATGCTATGTCGCTGTTACGTGACAGTGCTGTCATAATGCATACACAGTGGTCAGGTGTTAACAACTATATATCATATGGCACCTGTAACACCTACAACCTCCCGTGTGTATATAGCAGCACATTTGCCAGATATAGCATTGGTACACATAATGCAATCAATACCGCTGCATGTCCATCAAACATGTCATCATATGGCAGGTGTATCATTCCAGCACTGCCATGTGTGTCCAAATGTGTGACCAGGGATGCCACATATCGCGGGGAATATGTCCCAGTTGCTACACATCCCTGTACACCATTGTAGAGAACTGTACATACGTCAGTGTGGGAAGCATGACGTTCACCGGTGAGGTGCATCACACACATCGGCTGTCCATATACACATGTGTGGTCACCACAGTGTGTGTGTGTCTGTATGTATGTCTGGTGCTTGGTGTGAGTGTGTATGCTAATATACGGTGGGAAATTATCACTGGCCCCACGTGTTGACTAACCCGTAATGGTGATGCATTGCACAACCCTGTTAATGCCATAGGTCCCAGCCATACTGGCTACCTGTGCATGTCCCTCCTCTGTGACACGTTGTGTGGGTGCATAGTACTGTGAGGGTGATGACCACACAGGCAAGGGTCACCAGCTGCACACTATGGGGTGTGCATTATAGTGGTGTACACCCCGTGACTGCGGCCATGTTCACGTACTGTTACAGGGTCCTACTGCTGCACAGTGTGGCCTCCAGCTACCAAGTGACACCTCACATCATCATTGGCCAGGTCGCTGTGTACAATCCCTGCACCATGTCACCATACCTGTAATGTGTCCTGCTATGTATGTCACGTCTCTGTCCAGTGTAGCCTGTGGCACCGACCACATGCGTCAGGTGCAGTATATGTGCGGACATCTGTGTCATGTTTGTGTGTCCAGTCAGGATGAGGGTACATGTAGCATGCTGATATTGCCAGACGTGCCTGTGTGTACTCCACAGTTACACGTGGGGGACTGCAAACACTGCTACCTGTAGGCACATGCAAGTACACCATAGGAGGGAACCAGGGTATCACAACCAACATGGTGCTACAGATGTAACCGAGACACATACCGTGAACACATCACAATGCATGCTGCACCTGCACTACATGGTGTGACTGGTGCATGTCGACAGTACACAACCTATGTCACATACACAACTCAGTATTCACACACAACCACTGCAACATACACATCCCTCACTATGCATACACAGGTATTACATACACCTCTCACTATGCTGCTCACCCTGTGCATCAGAATATTTGTGCATAACCCTGCACCAATGGTGTGGATGACAGGGATGCGGCACAGGCTTCATCATATGCAAAGGGTGATATGTTTGCCAGGGGCATAGGCTGCACCAATGGATAACATCATGTGTGTGTGTAAGGGCCGGTGAGTTGACTGGACTTTCTGTGCAGAATGCATGTGGATGTTGTGGAGCCCTACGGTTGTGTTTGCTGTGTGCGTGTATGTGTGTACACAGTTCTGCCATTTGTGATGCCTACACGGGGTATAACTGACAGCCCCAGATTGTACAGTGCAGGTTGTACAGCTCACTGTGTCCGTCCACGGCCACGTGACCTGTGCCTGCCTGGGGTTGCACGGGCACTACCAGGTGGAGGTACAGAGTGGCTACTGTCCGACGACACATGTCCGCTGGAACCGTGTCCCCACTGAGACCATCCAGGGCCACGTCCACGTGGCCTGCTGTGTCCTGGTGTTGACAGTGCAGCAGCAGCTGCACTGCTACTGCTACCGGCACTATGGGAGCGGGCATGTGAGGTGGCAGGCTCACGTCGACCTACACTAGGTGGTATTGCTGGCCTACGTCCACGTGGCCTACACCTCACTCCTACCAGGTGTTCCAGCACAGACAGCTCCCGCTCGCGGATTGCCATGCCTTGGTCAAGGATTCCGACCATTTCACCTAGTCGCCTATCCAGAACATTAGCAATCTGCTGTTGAGCATTTGCCAATGCCTGGATGTTGTCATTTAGGGTATGGATAGCAGCCCTCTGCAGCCTCTGCCCTTCTCTGTTCTGCCATTCAGCACGTGCCTGTGCCGCCATTACAGTCTGGAACATGTGTCTGGTGATACCAGCTGCTGCGCTCTGTCCTGCAGGTGCATGTCTGCCAGAGGTCCTCCTACGAGCAGCACCGGCAACATGCCTGTGTGGCACATCTGCAGTCATTACACTGACACCATGGTGTGTAGACACACCTTCTGTAGCCACCACACGTTCCTGTTCCACGCCAACAGATGCTGACTGTCCTTCCTCTATGGCCACCAGTGATGCGGTATGTGTTGGCAGCAGAACTGTGTGCGGGGAAGAGGAGGACATAGCTGGGATGGTAACCATTGGCACAGATTCAGCCCCTGACAACCCTGCCTGTACCTCATGCATATGTTCATCAGCGCTAGTACCTGTGGGGACACTAACATCAGATGGACCGCAGGAGGGTAACGCACCTACATTACCTGCGAATGCAAAGAAATACTGTAAAGTACAATAGACACAGACACACACACACAGACACACACACACACACACACACACACACACAGACACACACACACACAGACACACATACACACAGACACACACAGACACACCAAGCATGTGATTTGTCAGATGGCATGCAGCATGCCTGCGATAGAGCAGAGGGCATGCAGCTCAGACATTAATAGTGTTAGTAAGCATACCTCCCTGGGGTGCACACTACAGCAAGCAGGTGTCATATCAGTTGCCATGCAGTTCACACAATCATGGTAGTATGCATGCATCCCCATGATACACCATGTGGCCCAGAACAGGATAACAGTACACATCGCTGACGTGACCTTGACATGTAATTTGCTGACATGTGGATTAACATGCATACATGTTTGACACAATGGTGTCCTGACACATGTACAATATCATAATGGGCTTCACATTGCAGTGTTGTGCGTATGCCCTACAGATAGAATGCATGTTTAGCAAATGTGCATGAGCACAGGAGGGTAGTGTGAGCCGTCTACATTGCTATACAGTGTGAAGCACAGACACTGTGCCATTGCATGGCAACATGAGGCATGTATGTTGGTGTAGAATGCATAATATGTACACATTGCATAGCCATAACTGCAACACAGTCGTGATGTTCAACAGATCGTATATGGTAGACTTCAGTGACACCTCCAGTAGCTGTGCACAGGCTTTTAGGATGACCACTGTACCACATCAACTGTATAATCGGTCAACTAAGGCTATAATTGGACCTTGTGTGGACAATGTGCAACAGGGTGTATACACATCCCATGTACTGTGTGGCTACATGTCTCTGGCCATCCCCCATAGCCATGTGTGCACATGTGGTGGCCAATTGTGTGTGATGGGCATCTTCTCCACATGTCTGTGTGGTCCCACATGACATACACCCATACATGTCAGATATGTCACATTCCACAGGTCTATGCAGACAACGGGTTGTATGTTTGGTATGTGGGGTATAGGTCATGTGACAGTGTGACAATATTGCAGACAGAACACTACATGTCTGGGACATGTCAGGTGGTACATCACAATGTGTGCACCTGATGCAGGGGCATATGACACAATGGTGACACTTGTGGGCTGCCCATATCACAGCTCACTGTGTGGTACTGTGTGCGTACCACACATGTTGTTCCAATGCATACTACATATGCCTCCATTGTAGAACATCTCCACCATTGTATGCACAGCTGACCACACATGTCGCAATGACAAGTACTGTGGTTTCAAGTCTGTGTATCATTACGTTTGAATATATTGCACATGGGTGGCGTGTGTGAATGCATGGTGGTGCGACCTGCATATCGTGACTGGAACAAACATCAGGTGTGCAAGTGTTAACGGGCCACATGGCAAATAGATCTACACTGTAACATGCCTGATACTGATGACAGTCTCACCTGCAACGGACCCATGTCTGTGCGGCATGCCAGAGGTACCTGTATAGGGGTGACACACCAGTATGAACATTATCCATGACTGTATGACAGCCACAGGATGCACTGTGCATGTGCACACATTCACCTGTGTAATCGCATATAGTATGCACATGTGTGCATACACAATGTAGCATACTGTAGTATGCAGCATGTGTGTCCACATACCTGGCATATGTTGTTACTTTACATTATGTACAGTGACACATGCAACTACATGGGATATAATAGCCATATGTGCATTACTGACTTACCAGGCAACTCCAGGCTCATTGGTTGGGAGACACCCACCACCACGATGGCAGCTAGTGTTTCTGGATGCTGTTCCCTGGGTGTCCCCAGACTGGCCAGTAGCTCCTCGGTGTGTGTGAGTGGGGGCTGGGTTGGTGGCCCACCACCTGTTCCACCTTGTTCCCTGGCGATTGCAGTGGCACGCTGTTTTGCATGTCGTATCAGGTCCATGCAGTGTCTGCGCACCTGCTGGTAGGTGCGGTTATGGCCACCCACATCGTTCACCCTCCTGCGTAGATCCTGCCACAGGTCATCCCACTGCTGGGCATGCTGTGGCACATGGCTGAACAACAAGTCATAGTTGTCATGGAGCTGTGGGATGAGGACATCATCCTCCTGGCGGGTGTATGCTGGGAGGCGTGTACGGGGCATTATCTGTAAAACATAATGATGGTGACAGGTCATAGTTTCAGAGATGTACAGAGATACTGCTGCACATACATTTCTATCACATCTACTGCATCTGCACAGTTATCTTTGCAAAGCACCATGACACTGACACGACTGACGTGTTTGTGTCACACATGTCACACCCATTATGCATTGGATATCATCACCATATATGTGTGTCACCTCATTACAGTGTTCATACTCCATGTAAATTCTGTCTTGCTGTGGGCATGTCTATTTGCCTGCACTTGTGTTGTTACCTATCTGCACATGCCTCGATGTGTCCACGGTACTAGTGTTGACCTAGACGCTGTGTATATGTCACATATCAACACAGACACAGCCGGAATGGACTTGAGCAGTGACAATGCACACATATGCATGGACACCTGTACATGCATGGGTTTTGCCATATACATCTACACAGCACTGTACAACTGTTCAACATCCTGACATGGATCGCCTGTATTACACATGTGATAGACATGGGACAATGGATAGTCAGACGACATTCGCAGGGATGGTCATCAACCATAGCATGTGCGGGCACGGTTTCCACACTGTTACAGATGGCTATTGTGCCACCGCAAGCTGCATCAGTGCCACATTACTGATCCAGTCAGTTGACAGTACATCTACCATGCGGCCATCACACCATGTATGACTGGGATGACATCTGCAGCTTTGATGGACAGGGTTGCATGGTATGGCGGGAGTATGTCACATATATGGCACAGGGATCTGTCCAGCCTGTGGCGATCCTAGTTTTAGGATGGTGGCTGTCCATGACATATGTCATATAGATCAGGATATGGACATGTAGCATGTCCATCATCATGGTGTAGCAAATGTCCTTCTGCAAGGTAGACGGCATGCTGCATAGTGGAGGTGTGGATTGTGAAGGCTGGTATCGCACATCCATGCATAGCCATTACCCCTTACAGGTGGTATGTTATCCAATATTGGTCACCACAGTGCTGTATATGCCTGGCCAGTGATCTCCGTGCTCATGGATGGCACCCTGACATGACATGGGTACCTCAGATGACTACCGAAGGTGCCTGGAGACGTCACCATGTCGGGGGTGCACTGCACAGCACCATCCCTTACACAGTGTCCATAATGTTGACCACAGTCTAGGTAGCAGTTTATGGGTACAGGGATGTTCACCTAGCGGTGACACTGCTGGTATCATCCATCAGACTGTGCACATATGTCACACACCTCACACACACAGCCCATTCTGTATGTTGTTCACAACACTGACACAGCTAAACTGATAGGTCATGGCCATTCACAGCCTTATATACACAGATGCCTAACATTTGTCTGTGTGGTATGGGCTACAATGAGGGTGGGGTACAACACATTAACCCTGTTCTACTGTATCTGGCACAGATGTGCTGTGCACATGTCACTCTTGCACCTTTCGTAGTTGTGGGTCTGTCAACAGGCCACTGGTGGAACACTCCTGTGACATGCAAAGGTATTTGTAATCAAATATCTGTGCTATCTTGTACATCTGTACTGCTAACATCTACAGTGCTAATGGTTCATGGACATGCACACCATACTCAGCAGGGTTATAGTGCGGTGCCACCCTAAATGACTGTCATCACCACTTGTGGGTTGATATTATCCAACACCCTATCTGTATTGTATGGTCATGCTAGGCAATTGTTCAGAATATGTGAGCATGTCATGAGCTACTGATTACTATAGCACCCATTCCACACCATTTCCCACAGGTACACTGGCTGTCCTACACTTCCCAGCTTGCTTAAGGTACGACAGCTGTTGTACACATAACGAACATATCCTGTGGGACATGGTTGTATATGCAGGCATGTCCAACTGT
Source organism: Protopterus annectens (assembly GCF_019279795.1). Lineage (NCBI taxonomy): Eukaryota > Metazoa > Chordata > Ceratodontiformes > Protopteridae > Protopterus > Protopterus annectens. The sequence goes on from NC_056732.1 coordinate 562,127,504, forward strand.
CACGTACCAGTGCTACTGCCTGTCTATATGAGGGATATGTTGTACATGTGGCAATAGAGCAATTGTCTGATGTACACATTCAATGCTCACTTCCCAACATACGGCACTACAGCCTGTGGGGGATGCACGTCTGCAGCCGTGCTGGGCCCATAGCTCTCAGGTGTACCTCATTACGGGGAACGTACCTCATTTGGGGTTCTAAAAGGTGCATGTTCCTCAAGGTTCTACATTGGAAGGGTCTGTCACACATTCATTGTTGTACATAGTTTACCTGCTAGCCATGGCTAGATAGATGAGAATCATATTAATTCATTGGAATATCTGTTTTATACGTAAGACCAGCCTATTTTAGCCATCATATGCCCTTCCTAGTTGACACTGTTAGTAAGCCAGTTGTAAGTGTTCCACGTTTCGCCCATTTGTCACACTGTATGAGGGCTAATGTTCCTCATTTTGGGGACAGGATGCTGACAGCTATGGCTGGGGGTAATGCTGTCGCCAACCCTGACTGCACCTGACAGTCATTTGGGGATGTGTAACATTCGCAACACATCCCACCCATCACATAGTCTCACATAATCTACACCACTGGCCACACCTACGAGGACAACCTGTGCAGTACATCTCCATACTCACTGTAGGCACCAGAGGTAGCCCCCATCATGGAAGACAACATCACCAGCTTATAGCTCACATACTCATGTGTGCCCACCACATACAGCCAATAGTGTGTTATAACATTCACAACACACCAGTCATAGCTGACTCTGTAGGGTGTCACACTGCAGTTCCACACAGCAGGCAACACAAGGAGTTAGTCGCTTACATCTTGCTGCTGGGTAACTGCTTCTGCAACATAACCTATGCACCCATGCCACACCTCACCAGGTACGATATGTCTGTCATTCGCCATGTTAGTGTGACTGCCCTGTGATGCCACTTCACAGACTACGTGTGCAGGGACATGCAATAGCTCACCAGTCTTATAGCCCTGAGGGTGTGGGCCTAGCCATGGGGAGCATTTTGCATTCGTCCGGACACGATACCACTGTACAATGACCAACTGTGTCACTTCAACAGTTGCCTATGCTCCTATTGTCATTCCACTGGCATGTGGTATCTGTCCGCTATGACTGTCCTGGTCAAACACAATGCTGTGGCACAGATGACTTGCACCTGTCAGCCCTGGGAGTACAGCTCACATGCAAGGCTCTTGCTGCTTCTATACTGCCTGTCCTGCACAGTTTCCAACAACTGTCACCGGCAGGGCGGTAACTGGCATGCGCGACATGGGGTCATGTGACACATTGCTTGCATCTTCCCCTGTGACACACGCAGGCAAGGCACACCTTATAATGCACCACTCCAACATCTCTGCAGTGACTGGGACCTGCCTGTAGGCTCTGCAGAGCACACCTGCAATGACAGGTTATAGACGGTCCATACCTTTCAGGCACATACCTGGACCGGCACACCCACAGCTGACGGGTTCCCATATCCCGCTACATTTTGCACACATCCTGGCAAGTTGCTTAGCACAATGCATCAGAGGTGTTCCACGTGCAACTAACTGTGTCCGGGACAGCTATACACATTGTAACAAGCGACAGAGTCAACATCATACCCCACGGGTAACATACCTTCTATGGTGGTATAGTGGACAGTGGGCCTCAGCTACTACTGATGTGTGACTGACACTATCCCACACTTCACTGAGATAGCCACTCATGTACCGACACATCCATGAGTCATACCCTCCACTCTGCTGGATCAACACATACACACCACCTCCAAGACCTACATTACCCTTGGCATGAACACTACCACCATGTGACTGGTGTTACACACCTGGGGTTATCCCCTCATTGGTGGATTCCGAACATATGCTAATCTACCTTGTTAGCCACATTCCGGAAACACACCCATCAGAGCATACACAGTACATGTGTACTACTACACCTACTACAGACGTCTGCTGACAGTGGTTGTTAACATCATGACACCCGTGCAGATGGACAATGCACATACAAATGCTGACACATACCCCAGTGCACTTAATTAGCATGTACACAACTGCATGGATCATGCTATTCCACACAGAGCCATGATGGTACACACCAGATAACAGACGCCACTCTGGTGGTCATGTTCCACGGACATATGATGTACAACAGCAGGTGTAGGCTGTTGCACAGTGGTGTACATTCCCATGTGTGGGGTGGCTCACTGGTCAGCCGTGGTGGGGCCACAGGGTCCCTCATCACATACTCCAAGACTAGCTATGTAAACATGACTGCCACACATTCCGGGGTGTACCACCAGGCATTATGGTGGTATGTCAGTATTCGATGGCAACACCCACATCTCCTGTCACATACAACAGCCACTCAGGAACATTGCAGACCCAGGTATTGTTGGCAACATGCTGGAGGATGGATTCAATGCTGACAGTACACCCTCTCACTCACTACAGGGCCGCAATCCATACATGAACATTGTGGTGTCCCTGTGGTTACACCTACACAGTACTGACCTACACTCTATGTGTCCTGGGACACTGGCCCCATGTCACCTTCCAACGTCTCAGGCTGTGATGTCCACCAACCTCTGAATTACATGTCTCCCCACTAGGCCACCATATTCAGTAATAGCCTTGTTTCAGACATTGTAGACCCTGAATGGCACACAGCAGCATTTATCACACTACACACATGTGGCACCACATTGCACGAGTGGGACTATAGTCCTACACACCTGACTGGACGGTTCTGCATGGCTATGGGGCACATCATCAAGAACGTCATTCTCAGAGACATTGTTGGTCTTCCGTCCTCTGCTGCCACTTGGGTTGGGCTTGTTAAGGCCAGAGCATGGCCCCTACACATGGTGGACTACTTTCATACAGTTACCAGGGCAGTTGCTGATGGTACGGGAGTCCACACATCCTACATTGTCCTCTCATTGCCTTTCAGCACCATTCCCCATTCTGGTATTGACAACATACACATCCACCTGCACATCGTACCCTGCGTCTCAGGATGTTATGCTATGTGGCTCATGGAAAGGACACACAGTGAGGCCAGCATACCATAGTACCTACTACATGTCAGGTACTTTGGCATACCACGGTCGTCAGTCATAGGGCCCCTCATGTTAAGTATATGCTTCCCTGCGGAACAGGCTGGCACAGGGGACTTTCCCTGCCTAGCTTTAGAACCCCTACATACCAAGCGCCATGATTGCTCCACCAGCTGATACTGACTCCAACCATACGGGTGTCGCTGTGACAGATACATAATATGACTATCATGGCATCAAGCTGCATGACACAAGGTGCATGCACATCACCTTTGCATTACACCATTCACCCACTGACTATCACATGGATGGTAGTCCCCTACATACATATCACATTGTACATGTTTGCAGTACACACATATGTCACACCCACTCCTGTGGTTACCGTATTGCCACTGTGGCGTGGATATCCTCCTACGTGGCCACACCTATCTGTACTGGGTGTGTAACTGGCACATAGGCACCCATTGTACCTCTGAACTCAAGACATCTACACACATTCAAGGGTACACCTCCCCATTTAGAGTGTACCTTACACAACAGCTACAGCTTTACATGCCACAACATTAACACGCCATGACGTTTACTGAGCTGCGACAGTTTAAATATGTGGCTGCACTACGGACACCACATCTGTACACATTTGCATACTACATACTCAGGGGTGACCTCTGCTGATCAGACAGGGCCCATGTCCACAACATTATTGATGGCTATACTCCTCGTATGCAACATAAGCAGAGGCCACTGTGAGCAACATGCTCATGGATATGTGCACACACACCACAATGAGTGGGATGTGCTTCTGAGTTACATTCCCAAACCGGACACTCACCATGCTGTGGAACATAGGTCCTCTGTACATCACACAGGGACACTCAGTAGCACTGTTCATGTGATACCTCCCTTGGTGGTTGGGAGACACATGTAGGCCTGGGATCACTGCAGTGGCTGTACTGTGCAGTGGTGCAGGTGACACCTAGCTCTGCTCTTCACAGGACACTACCCTGGAGAGGTGCCACTAGTGTGAACACTGTAGTTATGCTTACACATGGACTTGACAGACTGCATAGTACCCCACTATGCACCTGTGCAGCTATTACATGTCCTTTGTGCATGGTTACTTGGTAGCCCTTCCATTTAGATTAGCTATCATGCTATTACTATTTCCCATACCTACAGGCCATATGTATCCTGTTATTGTACATACCAATAGACGATACCTGTGGTATGCATGATATACCTGTTATGCTGTGTAGAATATCTGTCATATCTACCTATAATACTATACATTACACATATTTCACATAGTATCCCATAATGCAAAGCATACTTGCTCAGCGGGACCACCTCACATATGTCATTAACGTTATATGCCCATACACATGTGTGCTGTGACAGTATATCAACATATACTATCCCCTGCTATGGCACGTCCTTGTTGGACATACCCTACCACTGACGGCGGGTTGTATGGCATTGTTCTGTTTAATGGCCTCATGTAGCATCCCTTGTGGTGTCTGTGCTGTGTACCTTGTGTCCCACTGCTGGACGCACAGATTCTACAAGCGTTAGCATGCTCAGCAAGACATCACTACATAAATACCTTTCCCCACTTTATGCATTGCGGACATGTTTAATTAATGCAAACCAGGCTATACATACAGTAAAACTAATTAAAACAGATCATGCTATACATAACCTTACATATCGGGCATTCTACATACCTTGTTGTCGTTACGGCGTTTTGTTTCTATCTCTCTCACAGTGTTTCAACTGTTATTCGATATGAGCATACGGTTTGAATGTCTGGCAAGTCATCCTTATATACGTCGATACCTGAAACATGTGGATTCTTCCCGCCAATTGGTGTTCCTGAGTGACTAATTACTTGCATATCAGCTGTGCAGCTACTCCATTCGCCAATTACGTGGCGACAGTGGGGTATAATTGGATTCTCCACTTGGGCATTGCCTATTTGCCCTACCTTTGGGGAGACGGTCTGTATTGTGTTTTGTTATGAGTAACTGCACCTGCTATGCATGGAGACAAGTATAGTTTGGATTCATGTCCCCCGTGGATTGTGTGTGACAGGTAGAGTATTTGGCTCAACATGTGGGTGTACCTGTCATCCCGACGTCTGATAACGGAGTATTGCAATCAATACCTGTAACATGGCTGTTTGTTCCATTATACAACGCCTGCAATTTTGCATGTCGCCTTTAATTGTGTCTCTCACACGGTATGTTGAGGGTTCTGCAGATGTAATTGACTGACTGGATGTTTGTGCTGCTATTACAGTTTGTATTGCTTTAGTTTCTAGTGTGGGGGATGTCAGTGGTTGTACGTAACATATACGGTTTGTGGGCCTTGCATTTCTACATAATCCGTATATATGTGTGTGGGCTCCGTCCCTGATTAGAGAGCTAACAGTTAGTAGACTTATGTTACGGGATTGTACGTTGGGCCATTGTTAATTGGTTTCTATATCGTCTGCAGGTGAGCTTGCTACTTGTATACCTCCGTAATTGCAGCGATATATCAGGGGATATGTGTAGGTGACAGCTATCCCTTGTATTTCTGTCTCAGATATTTGCAGTCATTGTGGTTGTGTTGTTAAAAGAGCCTGTTTGCCATGGGTTGCCACATTATCATATGGTCATTGTTGGACACTTGCAGGACACAAAGCGGTGTTTACAGGCCAACACGTAGCCGTGGTCAGTACACAGGTAGCACATACTTTTATCCTCACTACATACCTATTGTTGTGTGACTTTGGATACTTATCATATTGCATGTAACATTTAAGTTTCTTACATACAGGCATAAATATTAAATACGACTGCTACATTATATATGGGACATATTTATGTCCTACCATCTCGGACATTTGCCCTTTGTACTGTTTTATGTCAGGACACACCTGCCCAGGGTGGGGATGTCCCTCCTACTGTGGGACAGGTAGTAACCGTATGCCTACGGCTAGCTATACCCACACCTACCATACTGGTCTGCCTCTGACTTGGCACCAACATACACATGTTGCGGACACACACACACATTACAGTCACACAGAAACACACACGGCACCCTCAATGCACACTTACACAGACTACGGCACTCACAGACACAGTTGAACACAGTACCTACGTGGACCGCGACACCGTCAGTGGTGACTAACCTTCCCTTCATATCATCATACTATTACTCGTGGATGTACTGTTCCGGTACTGTGTTCTATCGGTCTTTCAGCCTCGTGGTTACGCATGTCGGTATGTTACACATTCCATGGTTGGCGGTATCCTATTTATTTGTACCTCCAAGATGTTATGAATGTCTTTGAACTATCTATCATATTTGCAGATATCGCTGAATCCATCTATATCACCATATATCCCTCTATTGCCCTTTCTATCTGTATTATATATATGCATATGTGTACATCTACATATATCTATATATATATATATATATATCTATATATATATATATATATATATATATATATATATATATATATCTGGCGGGGAATGTGACAGGCACACAGCACCACCATATGCTGTAAGACTCATGTACTGTTCAGGTGTTGGCATTCTGTGTTCCACTGGCTGTTGTGTTTACAATGTTTGAGGGCTGCCTATGTAGGAGTAACACATTGGGCCACCTATACATTACAATTTACAGGTGGTCATGTTTGTGTGCCATCCATTTTACTGTGTGTGCAGGTGGAGAGGTGTCAGTCCATAGGTGCCTACATGGTCAGAGTATGTGCTATACGTTCCCTCTTTGCCAAGGTGTAGGCATATTGGGCACACCTCCGTCTGCCTACTGGGGTTGGCACAGTGTGTTCATGGTCTGAATCCCTCTGTGCCTGTACTGGCCTTGGCAATTGCGGTGGGCTATGAGGGCCTTCACCATTTTGTCCCTGCTGCAGCTGCTTCTGCAGGATCATATTATGTAGCATGGCACATACTATGATGATGTGGGCACACGTGCCTGGTGAGTACTGCAAGGCTCCACCAGATGTATCCAAGCACCGGAACCGTGATTTCAGCATCCCGACCACACGCTCTATGATGATTCTGGTTTGTGCGTGTGCCTCATTATGGCGTTCTTGCATGGGTGTGTGTGCATTTCTGATGGGAGTCATCATCCACAGCTCCAGTGCATAGCCAGCATCCCCCACGAGATGGCCATGTGGGATGTCCCCCCTGACAAATACCTGATACAGCTGTGAGGCATGCCAGATATGGGAGTCATGGTAGCTTCCAGAGCTGCCAGCACACACATCCATGATAATGCCCTGGGCATTGCACACGACCTGGCAGTTGATGGAGTGGAATCCCTTGCGGTTTATGTAGCGCATACCCTGCTCACTGGGTGGTGACTTGATTTGTATGTGCATGCAGTCTATCGCACCCAGTACCTCCAGGTATTGTGCCACACGGTGGAAGTGACGCATATTGCTGGCCAACTCCTCCTGAGTTCTGGGAAAGTATATCTGCTCATTGGCATGTGGTAACATGGCATCCAGGAGCTGGTGTAGTACCCTGGATGCTGATGCCTGTGAGATACCCATTATATCTCCAGTTGGCCTTTGAAAGGTACCTGTGGCCAGTATTCACAGGCTTACACATACCTTCGTGTCCACTGGTATGGGTTCCCCTCTGTTGTTTCTTGTTCTCAGGCATGGCCGGCACAGCTCCACTATTTGCTGTAAGATGTCCCTGTCCACCCTGTAACGCTCTACTATCTCCAGGTCATGTAGCCCCTGGTAGGTTACCCTTGGTCTGAACACTCCCTTTCTCCTCCGAGGCCTGCGGTGATTGTCGGCATCATCCTCCACAACACCATCAGTCTCTAACACATGCTGATGAATCACAGCTATGGCAGCTCCCAACATGTACATTTTAAAAGTTCCCCGTGTGTTTACACCTATGGTGCGGTGTTTGGGAATACACAGGTGTGTGTTGGGTGCTTATACACTTTATACTATTGTGCTGTGAACACAGATGATGTCATAGGGTGTGTATGTACATTCGTAGCTACAGGTTATGTTATGTTATGTGTTTTACTGCCGGAACTACTATTGTGGTGCCTTTGGTGTTGAATTACATTTGCCTGCCGTGGATTACCTCTTGACCTTCCCTTTACATTTCTGCGCGTTGCACCTACCATTTTCTGGCGTGCATACTGCAGCCTACTTTCATTTGTACTTTCCTGGACCTGGCGTATCTTGCGTTATGTGTGCTACTGCCGGTCTGCTATCGGTTTGCTTTGCTCTGCTGTGTCAGGTCTCCTATCTTTGCAATCCAATACCTCCCCTCCTTTCTTTGCATTCACATGCCTCCCCTATCCTGTTTTGCAGGTTTCTGCAAGTGGACCTGTCAGCTGCCGTCGATTGGCCTTCGTGGGTTGATTGGTGTTGATTGCTCATTAGTACTCCAATTACCCTACTTCCGCATTTCCTTTTCTTCCCCTGACCTTCCTGTTTCTGCTATTGTTTGTGGCACGTGTGTCCGATTACTGGGTTTCGGGTATGTTTTCATCCTCCTACACATGCGCTTTTGGCCACCATGTGTGCTCTCAGCTAAACGATTTCTCCCCACCCCTATCCTGCAGCTTTGCTTAGCAATGGACAGGCCAGATTTGCAGTGCTCCAATGTGCTTAGTGCTACAGTGGCACACCCCTCTGCTGATGTCATGTATCTCCTCTGAGCCACTCCTCGGTGTTATACCGCTGTGCCGTATGGTACAACCTTCCTCTGACGGGACATTTGCGATTCAGTATTATCTGCCTCATTTGCATGGCATTGACTACTAATTCATAGTTACCATGCCGAACACTATCGCAAGCCCTTAGCAACCCTTGCACCTTGGTTGTGGTGTTCCATGCCTACCATTGTGTGTTATGCTGTAAACCTGATTTCTATTACGTTGCGATTTTATGACATTTTTATATTATTTCTTTATATTACAGCTTCCGCACACATGCCCTGCAGTTCTGCTGTGTGTTACTGTGGACATGACATTAAATGTTGTTATTTACGTGTTGTGCATCTTTTCTTATGCCATTGGCTGTGTATTTCGCCATTGGCATATGTTCACGCTAGATACCTGGGTCTGGCCCTCTTCCATAGCTCCAATGTTATGTTTGGGAAAATGTAAACCGTGTTTTTTGGTTTACATTTCCGTGGGCTTACGCTACGCCTGCACCACTTCATGAATCACTATATGCCTTCATTTGCATGGTGCAACACTGCACATGGGGTGATTTGCATACCTACGCCGAGGGCTGCGCAGATCTGGCGTACACCGGTAGTGCACGTGGAATTGGATTGTACCTGAATCGCTTGGCGGCCATATTTGGCATTATAACGCCTACGCTATGCGTGTGCCTGGTGCAAGCTTCATGAATCCCGCGGGTAGTCTAAATGGATGTGATATTTGTCCTAAATAAAAATCTGAGCATGTACAAGTAACTAAATATATGACAGAATCTGTGCTGCAATTACCAAAAATGTTTATTTCAAATATCTCAGAAATAATATTCCCTTTGGACTGAATGAGCACCTTTAATGTCTTAATTAGATAACAGGATGGGTGGACCAAATCATTATGACTCGGGTATATATTTAGTTGTTGTAAGTGACTTTTTGTTTTAATACACTGATGAAGACCATGGTGCCGAAACCAGTTTGTTATTTTTGTTCAGTGTAATTTTACACTAAAATGTTTGTTTGGCTGCTGTTTTATTAATAAATACTGAATGTCTCACAAGGAGTGCTGGCTGGTTTTGCTTTTGACAACAAAAGAATAATGTTGTACAGGCATTGGACCAAATCAAGTGTATGAAGATGACACACAGGCAAAGTGGAGAGCTATGCATATGGTGCATTTTTTTTCTTTGGTAGGATAGGTGCCCACCTTTTATTTATTTATTTATTTGTTGGGGGAGGAGTGTTTGGAAATTTGCTTAGGAATGAGAGAATCAGTTAGGTAAGGTAGGTTAAGAACCATGTGAAGACATATAGGACATACAACAAACAGAAATTGTGGTAGGGGATAGGTAGAGGACATTGGAGGTGCACCCACATCCAGCTTGAGAACAGTGAGAATCTAGTCCTCATCTTTAGAACTGCCATTACTGTCTCCTGTAGTAGCTAGATGGGTCAGTGCTGGATGTGGCATTGTCTTTGCAACTGACTGGAAGTTTCAAGCCTTCCAATACATGCACTGTGGCCGCTCTCCATGATATCCACCAGCAGCCCTGTCAGCTGCTGACCAGTGACAAAATCACTTATGGAGGCAATACTGATAAATTGTTAACCTGAAGTGCTGGATGCCTCTGCTGTCATTTGTGGAGGTATAGCAGACTGAGACAGAGTGGTCTGTCTCCTCTCTAAGCAGTTGGTAATTTATTTTTCAGCAGCAAAGTATGCAAACAGCAGGTTGTTATTAAATGATAACCCCCAAAAATAAATAAAATAGAAATAAAGTGGGGAAGATAAAAAAGAAATAATTAGATACATAGCATGTCACAGTACTATATTTTTTTCAATAAACTTAGGCAATAAATAAACAATTATGATAATTTACTAGTGTATATCTTTGCAACAACCATATATGATGGAAAGGAATTAATGAGTTATAAAATAAACAAATCTCATTGCTGTGAAATAACAAAGACAAGCCTTTATTTCCCTATGATGGCTAGGACATATGCATTCAGATGTTATAATTGCAATTACTATAATTGGATTCTTCCTGACATATTATTGCTGTTAACTTTTTTATAAATACATTTACAGTGCTAAAAAGTACTGGCTCCTTCTAAGCATTGAACCCTCACAAATTTAAACTGCCGTTCTCATTGCCTAATGTAACTAGCAAGAGTTATTTGGGAAGGCATACATGCATGAGGTAAAGGTTGAGGTATGACTGTTCAAGATGCTAGTGATTGAGGGAATGAAAATAACTTTCTCGCTTGAATTTGGACCTAAGTCATACTTACTCTGTGCCTATCTGAGGCATGTTAATCAATCCTGGTGCATCCTCACAGTCTGCTATCTCCTCTGCAGCTGTACAGTATAAAAAGAAAATAAATATATATGAAAGCATAATGCATATCATGGTTTGCTGGCTTTAGACAGGTTGTGGGTCAGTATACTTTCACAACTGAGGGGTAATTGCAGCCCTAGGTTCAGCTTCCCATTGGCTTAAGAGGCCCTGCTTGTGCTTCTTGTGGTCACTGTTGTCATGACAACATTGTTCCCCCGTATGTTTAATGCCTGTGGTACTGGAGACAGCCTTGGCTAAGGTATTCCAAGCCTTAGCTGTATACTCAGACCCTATATAACATCAAATCTGTTATATCCCCTTGGCTTACCAATGCCACCCCATACCCTAATAAAAACTAGAGATAGGGCATGGAAAAGGTGAATAAAAACTAAGCTTCCTTCCCATCTGCAAAAATATAAAGAAATCAGGCAAAAAAACGCATCCACAAAGACAAAAAGAACTTCTACATTAACGCCCCAACTGCCCAAAAACAGATCTCAAGAAATTTTGGAACTCTATAAACCAAATCCTGCACACTGGCAACTCTTCCTCTTCCAACACCTGCCCAAATAACTTACTAGAAGAAACAGCTACTTCATTCAATTCCTATTTCATTGAATCCATATATATGTTGATAAATTCCTTCCCTTCTACTACCAACTCAAATGACGTTTCCAAATCCGCTGCTACTTTCATCTCCTCTACCACTTTCTTTCTTACAACTGTACCCACTATATAAAATCTATGTTCTCTAAACTTAAATCTTGCTCTGCTTCTGCTGACAATCTGCCTCCCTATTTCCTACAAATTGCTGCCAAATCCCTTGACCTCGCTGTATCAATCCTAATAAATCGCTCCATCTCAGAATGTAAAGTCCCATCTATCTAGAAAAAATTTTAGACCATACATGTTCACAAAGGAGGTAACTCTACTGACATTACAAACTTCATACCCAAAGCAATTCTCTCACCACTCTCAAAAATACTGGAAAAATGCATACACAAGCAAATCATGAAATACCTTCTACAGTAAAACTTGCTCACTCCTACACAGCATGCCTTTCGCCCTAAACATAGCACTACAACTGCCCTTATATCCTTCATTAATATGATTTCTCTAGCCAGAGACAATAATAATTTGGTCTCCTGCCTATTCCTTGACCTTTCATAAGCCTTTGATATGGTCTCCCACCCTCTTTTGCTGAACAAACTGGCTAACCTAAACTTCTCTGCCTCTACTACTACCTGGTTTTCCAGCTATCTCAATGACCATCTACAATCAATGAGATGGCTCTCACCTCTCTCCCCTCCTCTTTATGTCAAAATGGGAGTCCCTCAAGGCTCTATCCTTCGCCCATTACTATTCAATATCTACTTTACACCCCCTGTCCACAGTCATCCCTTGTACAATACGCAGATGACTCCACTGTCATCGCCAATGCAGATACCCCCTCTGACCTTATCTCTGCAACCAAGCATCTTTTAATTCAGTTGAATCCTGGCTCTGTGACAACCAGCTAATTATTAACCCTAAAAAGACAAAACTCTTACTATTTCTCCCAAAGAACTTCACCCACCTTAAATCTACATTTTCTGTACTGTCCCTCAATAACACCCCCATTAATGCTGAACCTGGTACAAAACTACTAGAAGTAACGATAGATGACCAACTCAAGTTTGATCTACATGTAAACACCTGCATCAAAAAGACACACCAAATACTTGGCCTTCTTTATCGAAACAAAAAATTTCTAACTAACAAAGCAAAAATAACTATCGCTCATGAATACTTCCTACCTAGCCTTCTATATAGCTGCCAAATTCTTACCAATCTTTACTCCACACTACTAACTAAACTAGAGTCTACCTATAACAAGGTTTCCAAATTCACTGCCAACCAAACTTATAAATTGCATTATTGTCTTTCACTAAGATACCTAAACTGGTTGGAATTACCTCACCATCTTCAACTCTCTCAACTACAAATAATTCACTCTATACTATACCTGCAATCCTTCTGCCCTAACCTATCTCCCTTCATCTCTCAAGATACCCCCACTAGGTCCCTATGTAGGTTTGAACTTAACCTACTACAAATATACAAACCAAAGACTAAAATCAGCTGCATCCTCTACAGCTACAATCCTACCATATCATGGAACAAATTACCACTAGAAATCAAGCCCCTCAAACATCCAAATCAGTTCCAAACTGCCACTAGAGAGCACCTCTGAACTCACTGCTCCTGCCTCTGCACTCATCCTCCCTGATCTAGCCCATTAGTTCATATGTAATCAACAAAACTTCAAACCTTTTTAGCTCATAACCCTCTTCACAGTATCGCTCTTCTTCTCCATCTCTTATCCCATTCCTAATGTCACATGTCTCATGAAATAACTACTTACACTATGAAGTCTTTTCACTGTTTATTAAAAATGCTAGTATCGAATAATTTCTCTTATGTATGCTTATTATGTTTTTTCCACGATTATTTTTCTGATAAAATGTATTCCATTGTATGTATACATTGTAATCCACTGACATTGTTAACATTAAAATTATAAAACTGTGGAGCTTTTCTACCCAGGCCTCTGCTGAAAAAGGGCTACTTAGCTCAGTCGGACAAACACGGTCAACAAATGTAAAATAAATAATAAATAAATAACACTCCTGCAGCCTATAGTTTGAAAGCTTGATGAGGAGTGTCACAAATATCCTGGACTCCTCAACACCCCACCTTTGTGCTCTAAATTTTACACAACTCTCTCACTCATCAGCAATGTCTGCAAAAGTCCAGCAAAAAAAAATCTGTCTCAGTTGGTGCCATACCTCACAACTGTCCTAAATTACTCGTTTTTTAGAGATTTGTATTCCAAATAATGGGGTGCTACAATTCCTGAGTGGCACCCCTTCATTTCCAATGTTTTTTTTCTTTGTTTTAATTATGTTTTTCCCTTTTGTGTGTGTCCTGTTGGAATTGAGCTTAAGGGCTAACATTTCTGGCTAACAAGGGCTGCTGTTCAAATTATCTGTGAGCAGGAACTCTGGCTGTGGCTCGCTTCTCTGAGCGAGAACTCGTTATCTTCTGGCTAAATGGTGAGTGTGTGTGTGTGTGTGTGTGTGTGTGTGTGTGTGTGTGTGTGTGTGTGTGTGTGTGTGTGTGTGTGTGTGTGTGTGTGTGTGCGTGTGTGTGCGTGTGTGTGCGTGTGTGCGTGTGTGTGTGTGTGTGTGTGTGTGTGTGTGTGTGTGTGTGTGTGTGTGTGTATGTGTATGTGTGTGCGTGTGATTTCTATCATGGCTTGATATCCTGTAATACAATATTTCTAGTCCTATGCTCTTTGAAGGATAAAGCTGGTTGTGAGAACTGAAGGAAAGATTCAGCAAACCAATTCTAGTAACTTTTTTTCTGCTACATAGCTAAGATGCACATACTGTGAAAGTATGCATTGGTCAGGTATACAATCTTTGATAGGAGTTCAAGACATGAATTAGTCAAGAGTACAACCAAGTATTTTACAGGGATTGAGTTTAGAGTCAAAAAAATATTCTGACCAGTTATTGTCATAGCTTAACGCTTGCTCTGAAGGTCGGTGGCCCATGACGACTTTTGAAATTGTGCCCTAAGGAGTTCTTTTTCATTATGTGCATATGGTATATAGCTTTGTGTTCATTTCAAGTCCTGTTTTCAAAAGTTATTACATGCCACTTACTGCAACTAAAACTTAGACTCAGAAAGTATAGGATGAGAAGGCACAGATTAGCCTTGGTAGGAAAGTGAAGTGGCATGAGGTAAGTTTTTTTGTCTTGGTAGACAAACTGATATTAGCAGTACTATTTTTTCCTGGCTAATGGAATACTTCCTTGTGGCTAGTAAGAAGCTCTGTGTTTGTGTAAAACAGAGGAAAATATATTACTGTAGCCAATATGATGTTTGTATATGCACATGGGGGGGTTGCAGTGTATTTAGAAGTAACACATTGGCCATATTTTCTTTCACTTTGTTTCACTGTTACACATCAGCATTGCACACAATATGTGGCTACCTTTCTTAGTCTGAGTAGGATGTGTGTGTTGATAACTGATCAATGGAACAGAAGCACAGTGAGCAACCATACAGATGCAATTGGTACTCTGGATGAGGTCTTGGTTGTGGTTTCTTCTCTGTGGAGTGAGCCCATCCTCCCTGTATCTCTGTGTGGGCTTAGCAAAGTAATCTGATTTTACAACAACCAAAAAACATTGTCTAAGTGAAATGAGATTCCTCCAGTTAATCTGTATGTCTGCAGTGTTCTTCTTTTTGTTGTTAAACCTGCCTTGTCAGAAGCAGTGACAACATGTGTGTGCATGTGTATGTGTGTGTGTGTGTGTGCGTGTGTGTGTGTGTGTGTGTGTGTGTGTGTGTGTGTGTGTGTGTGTGTGTGTGTGTGTGTGTGTATGTGTATGTGTGTGAAAAAACAGTGTATCTTATATTTATACCGTGTGCATATCTGATGGCTAGATGTACTTAGGCTCAAACCCAGTACCTTGGGTACAAGCTAAAAAGAGCCTAAAGTCCCTAGCCACCACCACTTGTGAATTTATGCCTCATATGTTCCATCTGTTCCTCATAAAATCTGTGTTTTTTTCAGGATTTTTGTGGCAAATCACTGAATGATTAATTCACTAAATAATGACAGGCATTTGAATTTCAGACTTCATATTCTTTAGAAAATAAATGGTAACACAAAACCTTTTACTCTAGCAATTTTCTAAGTTTATACAATCAGTATTTGAAATTTGTCCCTATTTTGGAGCTGTATTCTCCCATTATTGGTTTTGTCCAGGTTTTCTGTGCTAAAAGTTGAGAGCTATGGTGAGAAGTGAAAACTGAATTCTGCATTCCCCCATTATTGTCTTTGTCCAGGTTTTTTGTGCTAAGAGGTTGAGAGCTATGTTAAGAAGTGAGAACCGAATTCACTAAATGATAGCCATTTAAGTTTCTGTCTTCCTATCTTTCAGGAAACTGCTGATATGGCATAGTGGTATGTTGCTCTGACTATAGTGCACAGGGTCCTGGGTCCAAGCCTTGGCAGTGAAATGCATGGTGGTAACATAACATTTTATTCTAGCAACTTTTCAAAATTATACAAGCAATGTTTAAAATGTGCCCCTGGTTTTTGGCCTTTTGCCCCCCCCCCAAAAAAAATGAAATTGAAAATAAGTGCGAGAAGCTGTGTAAGATGCCTATGGCTTACACTACTGTTATTCTATTTTATATATATATATATATATATATATATATATATATATATATATATCTATATATATATATATATATATATATATATATATATATATATATAGATATATATCTATATTGTGTAGGTGTGGAAGTAGACTTTTAGGATGGAAATGTTCTGAACTGGGCAGTTTTGTCATTTTTGGTTCATGCATTTTGTTTCATTGCCTACTGGAAAAATGTTCAAACAATAAATGTAAAATGCACTGTGTCTAACAAGTGTTCTGTATTATGCAAAAAATATAATTTAATAAAGTCAAGAGGGTGTATCAAAGAACACATATATGTTTCTTGTTTTGTGTGCAAGGGGCCAATGATTTGAAAACAGCCCAAAGGTAATCTTTATCCACCACTGGCCACGTGCATTTTCTTTGGATGTGGTGTGGGTTTCAATGCTGTTTTAATGAATGTGAGTTTCAAGGGCAGATAATTTTTAATGCCAAGTCTATTTTCATTGTGAGACAGTATTGCTTTGTTTAGCAGATGTCTTTTAGTGTTTGTGCATTGTGCTTTAAAATGTAAAAATAAAATCCAAATAATTATTGTGGAAGTAAAGCAGTATGCACACTTTAGTGTTTATGGTAAATGGGGCAAAATAGCCAGGTAAAGGGACATTGGAATGGCTGCAGGGGGATTCTGGTGCCATATTTTGGTTGTCTGTTCTTCAGTTTGTGTTTGAAAGTTGGTATCTCATAATTCCATTGGAGTGGGTGTGGTTACGTAATTGTGTATGCAAATTATACGTTAATCAATGTACAGATTTGTACCTATTTTTCATGGGCCTTGTCCAGATTTTTGATGTTTCCAGGTTGAGAGATATGATTGGTGCCCAGAACTCACTGGTAGCTGTTTGTGTGCAAAGACACATATTCTTGCACAATTGAAAACAGATGAATTCCTTGGCAGACATACTGGTACTACATATAACACATAGCAGTAAAGGTATGAAACATGGCTTTGAGCTTTGTCATAGATGATGTTTAACCTATTTACACAGGTTTCAGTGTTCAACAATGGAATGCTTAATGACATGGCTTTTAATCCTTGTAGTTTGGAAGGAGAATGAGGATGAATTCTGACATACTGTGATATTAGTGCTTACACAATGTTAAAATATTGTTGTACCAGCTGGGAATCGAACCTGTATAA
The DNA here is from genome assembly GCF_019279795.1 of Protopterus annectens. Classification (NCBI taxonomy): domain Eukaryota; kingdom Metazoa; phylum Chordata; order Ceratodontiformes; family Protopteridae; genus Protopterus; species Protopterus annectens. The sequence goes on from NC_056732.1 coordinate 562,145,069, forward strand.
TAAAGCATGGGAAAACTGAAACTTAGTCTATTAATTGGTATTGTCACAGGAGAACTATTTCAAGCAATGAAATTAGACATGTACTAGTTTTAGAATGAATGCAGATACACTTGAGATAGGCCAGAATTTGTGTGATTTTAATTAGTCCTGGGAATGTATTCAAAGTCAGTAGTTCTGTTTCTAAATATACTTCAGATGGATGCGGTTGGATGAGCTGAGTAATACAGGTTGGGATATGTTACATACATACTTCACAAGACATAACTGTCCTAAACACACAGCTGGGATATATGATGAGTCACAATTATAACAAAAGTATTGTGCCTATCATACATATGCAAGTAAATTTTAAATTAAATAACATCACTGTCATGTATAGGAAATTGTACACACATTATCTTGAGTTTATATGTGAACATTAATAATATATGCTAAACAGAAATGTTTACTTATAAGAGCATTCTTTAACATTATCATTTTTCTTTAGTGTTACGGTCCTAATCAAAATGTTGTGAGAAACAGGATTCTTATACCCTTTGTAAAAGTATCTTTCAGCTGAATTCAAACCATTAGTCAGCTGTCTTTTTTCCCTAAACTCTCTGTCATTTCAGGTTATGCCACAGAGATAAGTACAGGGAAGGTGGAATTTATCCACTCAATACTCTCCAGAGGGCTGGAGAAAGTGCACCATCGCCTGGTGTGTTTGCACCACATAAAACAGCCTAAACTAACTTTGTCACTTTTTATTATTTAGCTAGTGAGCCATGGTTGTGCACTGCCATGTGGAGGGCAAATACAAATTAAAATAAAAAAAGTACTGTGAATAATGGCAATATGATGTCTAAACAGGATTTGGACAATGCATCATGTCCCTTATTTCTCTCAGTTCACTTCAGTTACACTTGTGCCACTGGGAAAGGTACATAACAGGTGTACTTTCTTCACCAACTACCATCCAGAGTACTTCCAGACTCACAATACTGCTAGTCTGGTTTGTGCTATTTATACCTTGTGCCACAAAACTGGATGTCTGTGAGGTACATTCTCTGCAGTAAGTACTATCTGTGGTACTGACAGCTGCTCACTAACACTAGGCAGATTTGATTTACATAAGGAAACCTAAACTCAATGGTTCACTTTTTTCCTTAGGTAGTGTACCATTTTTGCATGCTGATGAGTGTAGCTCAAATGGAAAAGACATTAGAAGAAAATATGTAATATAGAAACAAGTTGACAGTAATTTAAATGCAATAAATGGAAATATGTAGCCATGAGCAGAGCAGGAAGTACCTTCAAGTGACACATTTATCTTTCTCACATCTCATTGTAACATCAGAAATGTAGTTTGTGGAACACATTATCAGCGTTGTTGTCAATGATAAATAATGTGACAGCAGACACAACAGCTCACATGTTGTTAGGAATACTCACAATATTTGACTTTTAAGCAACCCAATGTCATCACAAACCATGATTAAATATGTATTCAGACCGCCCTTTGTAAAATTATCATTTAAGTGGATTCAAATCATACATCAACTGCCCTAATTCTTTAAGTTCACTACATTTAAACCTTGTGCCACAGAGAAAGTTACCTGACAGGTTCATTTTCTTCATTGAGAACTACCCAGTGTGTTGGTGACCATGAAGTTTCACCGGGCTAGTTTGCACTATATACTGCACCCTAAACTAATTTTTCACTTTTTTTTTAAACTGTGAAAATTCTTTCATGCTACCAAATGGTGCACAAATGCAGATGGCAATATTTATCAGAAGAATTCACACTTTTTTTTGGAATAACAAATTGAAAAAAAAAACATGAAGTGAATCACAGAGTAGATCTAGCAATAAGCAGAGCTATTACTGCATTGCACTGATACATTCAGCCTTTCCACATCTCCTTGCCATATCAGTTATCATGTATGTCTCATAATATCAAGATTTTTGCTAATGTCATGGGGATGGGAAGGGGAAGAGGAACAGTAGAAATGTTTTCATTGTTCACATAGCACACAGAGTTAATATTGACATAATTTTGAATGACTTATCTGTCTGTGACTTTTAGTCACTACAAACCTTGTATGAGTTTCTCACATCAACACATAAATCCACCAAATGAGTGTCAAGATGTAGTATAACCTGCCTCAGTGAAATCATCTGTGAACAGGTTTCAAACCTTGAGCTACCTATACTGTTTCTCTAAAGTCAAAACATTTACACATTATGCTACAGAAATAGGAGAGTGACAGTTTGAATTTCTTTACTCATGTGGTGCTGCGGTAGTGTTGTCACCTCACAGTTAGACGTTGCACGTTCGATTCTCAGTTAGAGCGTCTTCTGTGTGTTGACATGCGTGAATGGGTGTTCCTTCGTTGAAGGTTGTGCGTTAGGCCCAGCAAGCCAGCACATAAAAATCTACTGCCAATCATTAGCAGACCGGAGTTCCGCTGTGGCGACCCCTAACCGGGAAAAGCCGAACGATTACTATCCAGACTACAGAGGAAAGTGCAACAATGCTAGTCTTCATTGTGCTAGTGATGGAAGTGAAAGTACAATTTTCAGTTTCTACCTTGGGTACTGAAGTGCCATTCAGTGCTGATGAACACTGCCAGTCAATTGAGTTCAATGCAAAGCAGCACACAAATGATAAAAGAAAGAAATAAAATCGGAAATCAAATACTTTAAATATACATTTCAGGTGTTCCATGAACTTTGTTATCTTGTAACAGGAAACTGGATAGATTTGAACCCTCAAACAAGGGTAGTAAGAACAATCACTGACAAATACTTCTCATATTTGCCAATGACATACACATATATTTGCAAGGCAGAAAAGTGTTTAGGTGTACTGATAATGTAATATTATATCAAGAGCAATACAGACTAGTTATGAAAGCTGTCCTTTCTCACTTGACAATAAATGTCTGGATGATTGTGATACTGCCAACAGTTAGGATAGCCATGTCGTCACACAATATTAAACAAAGGCTGCAAACACTGTAGTTATATTCCTCTCCTTTATGGTGTCGCATTCTCTTATATATACTTTTTTATAGCAATTCGATCTGTGTTTTATTGCATATGCTATTTGTATCTATGCTTATGGTACTCCCTTGAATATGACAAACATTTCTTAGTAAGGGGCAATGTGGTCATTAAAGCCAGAATCTGAATATTAGGAACGTCTCTCTCCTAAATCAGTCAATATACTTTCAGAGTTTGTGTAGTTGTTAATGAATCCAGCCCAGTGTCAAATGGTATACATGTGGGTGGGGGGTTGCATAAAGGGATTTCGTTCTCACACAGTGTGTAGTAGTTATGGATGAAATTTCTCAGCAAGTGCTGCAAGTGAGATACATACTTATTTTTTCTTAAAGGAAGTTCATTTTTATCTGACACACTATGTTGATTACATGAAGTTGTAAAGCTGTGTTATCTGGAAGTTGATATGAGAAATGTGAGATTTTATGAGTGGTTTATCCACGTTCATGTTTCATTATGATGAAGGGGTGAATCTGCAATGTATCATTACTTGCTATATCTTATCTAATTATTCAAAGTTTATTTGACTGTTGTTGCAGTATTGGTAGTTTCATTGCTTGTGAGTAACATCTGTGATTTCTCTTATTTAATTCCTTTAATGGGGGTATCCTTCATAGTTCAGCTTCTGAGATCATTTTAGTCTATATTATATTTGATACCAGCAGCACTTTCCCTATGTCTAGGGTATCTTACAAGGGATCTGATCTATATCATGCTGTTCACCTAATAAATTTGTAAGAAGAAAGCTAGGAAGTGTTTTTGGGGTATTCTTGAGCCTTTATAATAATTTGGATATGACATGCACTCTTCATCTGCTCTTATTAAAACTCAAGTGGATGAACTTTATATTTGGCTGGTATTATCCTGTGCTAACCTGATTTATCTGCCTTGACATAGAGACATGACTCTTCTTCTGACTGCATCAGCACAATCTTAACTCTAAGAGGAGCCGTGGCCATGATGCTGATAGTTACTCCTGTGATACTGCTGGTGATGCTGGTGCTATGCTGATGTACTGGGGGCTTAAATTAGACCCCCTATGATATTTTTATCAAGGGCTGGGAGACTCTTTGGAGTTCAGGCTTCATCTGCTACCTACACAGCCATGGTAGTTCCTGAGGTAAGAAGATAGTCAACGTCTTATGCCCACAGGTTCATTCTCTGAGAGAGGACGTGACCTCCCCAACCAGTGAGCCTTGTGATAGAAGATAGGAGTGGGTTCCATCTCTCCATTGGGGGGTGATTACTTTGTAAATATGTTTTGTTGGAACTTTTACTGATTTTTTTTTGCATTTATTTATTTATTGTTTACTATTGCCTGTGTTCCTTCATCTTATTCACAGCAGGAAATTCTTCTTTGTACCTTTTCCTGTGTGGGCTTCTGGGGTATGGAAACTGGCAGGTAAATTAATGTGAGGCTTGTGGCTAACTATCACTTAGCTTGGATCCAAGGAGTCATTGACAGAAACATATTGATTAAAGTTGTTTCATGTCAGGCCCTTAGACTGCAGATCTTACTGATAAATGATTAACAGGCTGGAAAACCCACTCAAGGAAACCAAACTATATATATCATTTGAAGGTTGCCCATGGCCTTGCAGTTCTTGGTACACTTGTACAGCATATTCTTCATGTTTAAAGAGCAAGAGGATGGATGTGGCACCTTTTAATGAGCATTGAGCTGGGTTCAAATTAAATAGCCAATGCCTTTCATGATGTCGCAGGTGTCCTGTGGCTGTGCAGCAAAGCTCTTTGTGTTAAGCCCTGAATGAACTACCAGAATATCGAAAACCACCGCTGATTCAAAAGCCAAGAACTCGACTCAGGCCAGTCCAAAATGTAAAAAAACATGAAAAACAACAAATTTTATTAAGCCACTATAAAAGCTTTTCGTTAGTACCTTGCACTAACTTCTTCAGGCAAGCAAAACATTCACACCATTACAAGTGAGTTTAAATACCAGCATTGAAACACTTAAGCACGCCCCTTGCTCTCCCTTTAGCTCCTTAAAGGTACAGATCACAGCAAAGGTACATTTGCAATTCTCTATTAAAATTAAAAAAAAAAAAAAAATAATAAAAAAAAATTCATACACCGGGACTGTAATAATAGCAGGCTTTGAAACTGAAAGAAAAAAGCCCAATATTTTGATTATTAAACTGTATAAAGTAGATAAATATGTAAAATATATATAAAATAACATAAAAATAACGGTGTTCAACCTACAGCATAAATACTAATAATGGAAGCGCGATGCTTCCTAATCAAAAATTACCTATGCATACATTATATCTTCCCTGCTTTCAAATAAAATAATTAATGTAATGAATATAATAAATATAATGAAATTAATGCATACTGTCCTAAGCATCTGAATAACTAGAGCAGCTACCCAAAAAAAATATAATATTGATCATATCTCACTAAATAATAAAAATAATAATAATATAGGAATATAAAATATGACATGTAACATATATAACATAAATTTAGGCTACTCAGTATAGGTTTAATACAGTCATTAAATAAAACAGGTCTAAAAGTTAGCATATCTAGACCTAAAATTACTAAATAATAAAATATGAATCAATAATATGTATTGTAAAATAATGATCATGATGTATAATCATAACAATAACTGATAACTATTAACCCTCCACCACTGTCGACTAATAAAGAGTTATGAAACCATTAATTTGTCGACTCTCATTTTTCATTTTTTGACTCTCATTTTAAAAATTGTGAGAATAAACAGCTTGTCACCTCTTCAACCTTTTAAGTTTTAAAAAACAACTAATGGATAACGAGCTGTTAAGACCAGGGGGGTGATATGCTTCCAATCTTAATTGCCAAAGAAGCTCTTTACATTCAAGTCTATATGTCTCAGGTCCATAAGAATTGATATTATACAGTTGGTCTATAACCATAAATGTAAACTCATGGTTTGGGTTGTTCTGAATGTGCATATCCAAAGCCTTGTCCGTTTTCATTCTTCTTATGGCATACAAATGCTCGTACATTCTTTCCTGGAGTTTCCTCTCAGTCTTGCCAATGTAAAAACTGGGGCATGATGAACACTGAGCAAGGTATACCACTTGGGTACTGGAACAAGTGAAACATCCCCTGATGAGGAATTTCCTGTTCTTAACTGTAAAGGCTGTACCTGCCTGGACAAATCTGCAATATTTGCACATATTACATTTATACATCCCTGATCTTGGTGTTACTAAATTTTGTGTAGATTCCAGAATATTTTTGATGTTAGGGCCCCTTCTGTATGTTATCAATGGGGCTTTATCAAAAATTGGACCTCCAAGTAACTCAAGGGATAGTAATCGCCAGTTCCTCATAATTATAGCAACTATGTCATTGGCATCTGTATTAAAAGTTAAAATAAAATTGGACCTGGACATGTTTCCCTGAGAATCAGGGCATACAGGTGATGGTGAATGACTCAATTCAGGAACAACATGACTCAAGATAGAAGAAAAATAGCCATTAGCTCTCTTGGTCTTAACTTCAAAACACAACACATCAATCAAGGTTTCTGGATAACCTCGATCCAGAAATAAATTGGCTATGAAATCACATTCTTCCAAAAATTCACTATCCCTTGACACCATCCTAGCTGCTCTTACAAGTTGTCCTTTGACTATAGCCTTTTTCTGGTGAAACGAATGGTCACTATCATAATGTAGATAAGAATTAGAGAATGTTGATTTCCGATGGATTCTGGCTCCAAACTGACCTAGACTTCTGTCTTTATAAAGTTCCACATCCAAATAGGATATCTTCTCCATGTCTATTGTACAAGTACATTTCAAAAAGTCAGACGAATTATTGAAGCCGATCACTAGGACTTGGGCTTCTTCCAGTGAGCCATTAAACAAGATAAAAATGTTGTCCAAGAATCTTATGTACAGAACGACTTTCTCTTGAATAATATTATTGGGAAAGGCAAACATTCTTTCCCAATGAGTCATGACTAAATTAGCTACACTGGCACCACACGGAGACCCCATAGGCACACCAATCAACTGATGAAACCATCTGTTATTGAATGTGAAATAGTTACATGTCAAAATAATATTCAACAATTCGCTCACCATGGATATCTCTTTGGGTGGAGCTTGGTAATAAATCATCTCCAATTGAATCCATTCAAGTGCTGCCTCACGGGGAATTGAAGAATATAAATCAATGACGTCAATGGTCAGAGAATAGGCATTTCCTTCAAACGTAGCTAGTCCACCTTTTTCCAAAAAGGACCAAGAATCTCTGGCTATGTGTGGTACCTGCGATACATATTGTTTGAGGATGGTGTCTACTACCTTTGCTGCTGCATAGGTAATACTACCCCTCGCGTTCACTAATTGGCGCATATAGGGATCACCAATACTTTTATGAATCTTAGGATTCCCAAATAATGCTGGAATGCGTGGTGAGGGTACTAAAATAAAATTGTAAATGTCCATATCCAGAGACCCATTAATGAACATGTCTTCAAAGTATGACCGCACACGGTTCATACTAATATTCAATTCATTCTTAGATACTTCTCTGTAAGTCTCTGTAGAAAGTATCGCTAAAAGTTTATCTATATATTCATCCTGTTCCATAGCCACTAATCCACCTCCTTTGTCAGGTTTCATTATTCTGATAGAAGAAGAACTGAGAGCTTCCAATAAGTCTAATTCAATCTTGGAAATGTTGAAGTGGGACTGTCGTTTACACTTAAGCAAATTCCTAATGTCCACATCACACATGTGTTCAAACACTCCCAAGCAAGGGGCCAAAGGTGGATTATATATACTTGGAATGTGATACATAGGCCTTGGTTGGACAGTCTCTCCCAATAAAAGGGCCAAGTTCAACTTTCTCACAAAAAGTTTGAGGTCTAAAATTGATTTATAAACACTAGCACATCTAGAGGGTATAAAAGTTAAGCCCTTGGCTAAAATGTCAACAGGGGGTTGGGAGAAAACAAAATTTGAATAATTATATATTTTGAAGTCCTTCCCTGTGTTATATATCACTTCAAAGGGTTTATTTGATTGGGTATTAGAAAATCTAACATCTTCCATCAGTTCTTCCTCGATTTGTATTTGTTTCTCGTCATTCTGCTCGATGTTTGTTGAGGAGACGAGGCTTGTGTTTGAAAATTTACCCCAACCAATCCTGTATCAAATTGACTTGGATTATCAATGTTATCTCCCTGCTCCTCTGCTCCATCCACTCCTTCTAGACTCAGTCTCTCTTGATTGGCCCCCTTGTTCTGCTCCATAACTGATGTTATATTGTCCTCTCCACAGGGCCTCACTGGATGTTTCGGTAGATTAGGGTTAATTTTCAGAAAATTACCCTGCGACTTAGGGGGTTTTGGAAATGCTACACCATCCTTATAAGCCTTAATGTCTCTTTGTAATTTTTTGACTTTAGTTGAGGTAATCTTTGTTATATAGTGGTCAATACTAGTATATGACCTTTCATATTCAAATCTATACCTTGGGAAACAAACATCAGTTTTTATCTCTTCATCTAAAATAGATAATTCCTTATTCAACTCATTAATAGTCTCTTGATAATGTACACTAATTAGGTTTAACAACTCATTCCCATGTCTATCAAACAGGGCTATCAAATCCTGGTGGAATTTAAAACCTTCCTCAAGCCCTGTTGGGTATTGCCAGGAACGGAGGCCTTTAGGGACTATGTGTGCTTGCCTACATTCATTGAAATATGCCACCTTGAGTTGTAATTTTCTACTTTTAAGTAGTTTTTGATCAAATACATGTAATTTAGTAGGCAGACTCACATTCTTGTGTTCAATAACTTCATTACTAGCTCGGTCGTTTTCAAATCCAAAACGGAATGACCTATTAAGCCATTCATTTAAATTAAAATTCACATACCTTCCCTTTTGGCCATCCGGGATGTTGTTCTGTTGTTGTGCTAAACCAAGTGCACCTGAGGGGCTCATACAACCACTTACTAAATTCTTCATATTCCCTTCTCGTTCTTGTGTCAACAAATGAGTTGTAAGGTTGGGTAGAACCTCCGATTCATTAATAATTCCATTAGGTGAAGTCAAACCCAAAAATCCAGTTAAAGGCATCTGCAAGGAGCGTGTTTGTGAAGTATTAAGTCCATTTAATAATGAAGTACTCTGCAAAAGACATTCCACACGTTGCGTTAAGTTTTCCACTTTCTCAGTGAGAAGGTTGATTAAAGTATTTAAATCTCCTGGCTCTGGCATAGTCCCTGCTGGCGATGGAGCGGTGGACATAAAAACACCAAAGAAATAAACTTTCAAGACCGGAAAAACAAACTAGCAAAAACCACCGCTGATTCAAAAGCCAAGAACTCAACTCAGGCCAATCCAAAAGGTAAAAAACATGAAAAACAACAAATTTTATTAAGCCACTATAAAAGCTTTTCGTTAGTACCTTGCACTAACTTCTTCAGACAAGCAAAACATTCACACCATTACAAGTGAGTTTAAATACCAGCATTGAAACACTTAACCATGCCCCTTGCTCTCCCTTTAGCTCCGTAAAGGTACAGATCACAGCTAACTAAGGTACATTTGCAATTCTCTATTAAAATAATAAAAAAAAAAAAAAAAATCATACACCGGGACTGTAATAATAGCAGGCTTTGAAACAGAAAGAAAAAGGCCCAATATTTTGATTATTAAACTGTATAAAGTAGATAAATATGTAAAATATATATAAAATAACCTAAAAATAACGATGCTCAACCTACAGCATAAATACTAATAATGGAAGCGCGACGCTTCCTAATCAAAAATTACCTATGCATACATTATATCTTGCCTGCTTTCAAATAAAATAACTAATGTAATGAATATAGTAAATATAATGAAATTAATGCATACTGTCCTAAGCATCTGAATAACTAGAACAGCTACCCAAGAAAAAATATAATATTGATCATATCTCACTAAATAATAAAAATAATAATAATACAGGAATATAAAATATGACATGTAACATATATAACATAAATTTAGGCTACTCAGTATAGGTTTAATACTGTCATTAATGATGATGATGTATGATCATTATTTTACAATACATATTATTGATTCATATTTCATTATTTAGTAATTTTAGGTCTAGATATGCTAACTTTTAGACCTGTTTTATTTAATGACAGTAGAAGTTAGTGCAAGGTACTAACGAAAAGCTTTTATAGTGGCTTGATAAAAGTTGTTGTTTTTCATGTTTTTTACATTTTGGACTGGCCTGAGTCGAGTTCTTGGCTTTTGAATCAGAGGTGGTTTTCGCTAGTTTGTTTTTCTGGTCTGGAAAGTTTATTTCTTTGGTGTTTTTATGTCCACTGCTTCATCGCCAGCAGCGACTATGCCAGAGCCAGGAGATTTAACTATTTTAATCAACCTTCTCACTGAGAAAGTGGAAAATTTAACGCAATGTGTGGAATGTCTTTCGCAGAGTACTTCATTATTAAATGGACTTAATACTTCACAAACACGCTCCTTGCGGATGCCTTTAACTGGATCTTTGGGTTTGACTTCACCTAACGGAATTATTAATGAATCAGAGGTTCTACCCAACCTTACAACTCATTTGTTGATGCAAGAATGAGAAGGGAATATGAAGAATTTAGTAAGTGGCTGTATGAGCCCCTCAGGTGCACTTGGTTTAGCACAACAACAGAACAACATCCTGGATGGCCAAAAGGGAAGGTATGTGAATTTTAATTTAAATGAATGGCTTAATAGGTCTTTCCGTTTTGGATTTGAAAATGACCGAGCTAGTAATGAAGTTATTGAACACGAGAATGTGAGTCTGCCTACTAAATTACATGTATTTGATCAAAAACTACTTAAAAGTAGAAAATTACAACTCGAGGTGGCATATTTCAATGAATGTAGGCAAGCACACATAGTCCCTAAAGGCCTCTGCTCCTGGCAATACCCAACAGGGCTAGAGGAAGGTTCTAAATTCCACCAGGATTTGATAGCCCTGTTTGATAGACATGGGAATGAGTTGTTAAACCTAATTAGTGTACATTATCAAGAGACCATTAAGGAGTTGAATAAGGAATTATCCATTTTAGATGAAGAGATAAAAACTGGTGTTTGTTTCCCAAGGTATAGATTTGAATATGAAAGATCATATACTAGTATTGACCACTATATAACAAATATTACCTCAACTAAAGTCAAAAAAATACAAAGAGACATTAAGGCTTATAAGGAAGGTGTAGCATATCCAAACCCCCCTAAGTCTCAGGGTAATTTTCTGAAAATTAACCCTAATCTACCGAAACATCCAGTGAGGCCCTGTGGAGAGGGCGATATAACATCAGTTATGGAGCAGAACAAGGGGGCCAATCAAGAGAGACTGAGTCTAGAAGGAGTGGATGGAGCAGGGGAGCAGGGAGATAACATTGATAATCCAAGTCAATTTGATACAGGATTGGTCGGGGTAAATTTTCAAACACAAGCCTTGTCTCCTCAACAAACATCACGCAGAATGACGAGAAACAAATACAAATCGAGGAAGAACTGATGGAAGATGTTAGATTTTCTAATACCCGATCAAATAAACCCTTTGAAGTGATATATAACACAGGGAAGGACTTCAAAATATATAATTATTCAAATTTTGTTTTCTCCCAACCCCTTGTTGACATTTTAGCCAAGGGCTTAACTTTTATACCCTCTAGACATGCTAGTGTTGATAAATCAATTTTAGACCTCAAACATTTTGTGAGAAAGCTGAACTTGGCCCTTTTATTGGGAGAGACTGTCCAACCAAGGCCTATGTATCACATTCCAAGTACATATAATAAAGCTTTGGCCCCTTACTTGGGAGTGTTTGAACACATGTGTTATGTGGACATTTGGAATTTGCTTAAGTGCAAATGACAGACCCACTTCAACATTTCCAAGATTGAATTGGACTCATTGGAAACTCTCAGTTCTTCTTCTATCAGAATATTGAAACTTGTCAAAGGAGGTGGATTAGTGGCTATGGAACAGGATGAATATATAGATAGACTTTTAGCGATACTTTCTACAGAGACTTATAAAGAAGTATCTAAGAATGAATTGAATATTAGTATGAACCGTGTGTGGTCATACTTTGAAGACATGTTCATTAGTGGGTCTCTGGATATGGGCATTTACAATTTTATTTTAGTACCCTCACCATGCATTCCAGCATTATTTGGAATTCTAAGATTCATAAAAGTATTGGTGATCCCCCTATGTGCCAATTAGTGAACGCGAGGGGTAGTATTACCTATGCAGCAGCGAAGGTAGTAGACACCATCCTCAAACAATATGTATCGCAGGTACCACACATAGCCAGAGATTCTTGGTCCTTTTTGGAAAAAGTTGGACTAGCTAAGTTTGAAGGAAATGCCTATTTTCTGACCATTGACGTCATTGATTTATATTCTTCAATCCCCTATGTGGTAGCACTTGAATGGATTCAATTGGAGATGATTTATTACCAAGCTCCACCCAAAGAGATATCCATGGTGAGCAAATTGTTGAATAATTTTTTGACATGTAACTATTTCACATTCAATATCAGATGATTTCATCAGTTGATTGGTGTGCCTATGGGGTCTCTGTGTGGCGCCAGTGTAGCTAATTTGGTCATGACTCATTGGGAAAGAAAGTTTGCCTTTCCCAATAATATTATTCAAGAGAAAGTTGTTCTGTACATAAGATTCTTGGATGACATTTTTATCTTGTTTAATGGCTCACTGGAAGAAGCCCAAGTCCTAGTGATCGGCTTCAATAATTCGTCTGACTATTTACTTGTACAATAGACATGGAGAAGATATCCTATTTGGATGTGGAACTTTATAAAGACAGAAGTCTAGGTCAGTTTGGAGCCAGGATCCATTAGAAATCAACATTCTCTAATTCTTATCTACATTATGATAGTGACCATCCCTTTCACCAGAAAAAGGCTATAGTCAAAGGACAACTTGTAAGAGCAGCTAGGATGGTGTCAAGGGATCGTGAATTTTTGGAAGAGTGTGATTTCATAGCCAATTTATTTCTGGATCGAGGTTATCCAGAAACCTTGATTGATGAGTTGTGTTTTGAAGTTAAGAGAGCTAACGGCTATTTTTCTTCTATCTTGAGTCATGTTGTTCCTGAATTGAGTCATTCACCATCACCTGTATGCCCTGATTCTCAGGGAAACATGTCCAGGTCCAATTTTATTTTAACTTTTAATACAGATGCCAATGACATAGTTACTATAATTAAGAGGAACTGGCGATTACTATCCCCTGAGTTACTTGGAGGTCCAATTTTTGATAAAGCCCCATTGATAACATACAGAAGGGGCCCTAACATCAAAAATATTCTGGAATCTACACGAAATTTAGTAACACCAAGATCATGGATGTATAAATGTAATACGTGTAAGTATTGCAGATTTGTCCAGGCAGGTAAAGACTTTACAGTTAAGAACAGGAAATTCCTCATCAGGGGACGTTTCACTTGTTCCAGTACGCAAGTGGTATACCTTGCTCAGTGTTCATCATGCCCCAGTTTTTACATTGGCAAGACTGAGAGGAAACTCCAGGAAAGAATGTACGAGCATTTGTATGCCATAAGAAGAATGAAAATGGACAATGCTTTGGCTATGCACATTCAGAACAACCCAAACCATGAGTTTACGTTTATGGTTATAGACCAACTGTATAATATCAATTCTTATGGACCTGAGACATATAGACTTGAATGTAAAGAGCTTCTTTGGCAATTAAGATTGGAAGCATATCACACCCTGGTCTTAACAGCTCGTTATCCATTAGTTGTTTTTTAAAATTTAAAAGTTTGAAGAGGTGACAAGCTGTTTATTCTCACAATTTTTAAAATGAGAGTCAAAAAATGAAAAATGAGAGTCAACAAATGAATGGTTTCATAACTCTTTATTAGTCGACAGTGGTGGAGGGTTAATAGTTATCAGTTATTGTTATGATTATACATCATGATCATTATTTTACAATACATATTATTGATTCATATTTTATTATTTAGTAATTTTAGGTCTAGATATGCTAACTTTTAGACCTGTTTTATTTAATGACAGTATTAAACCTATACTGAGTAGCCTAAATTTATGTTATATATGTTACATGTCATATTTTATATTCCTATATTATTATTATTTTTATTATTTAGTGAGATATGATCAATATTATATTTTTTTTGGGTAGCTGCTCTAGTTATTCAGATGCTTAGGACAGTATGTGTTAATTTCATTATATTTATTTTATTCATTACATTAGTTATTTTATTTGAAAGCAGGCAAGATATAATGTATGCATAGGTAATTTTTGATTAGGAAGCGTCGCGCTTCCATTATTAGTATTTATGCTGTAGGTTGAACATTGTTATTTTTAGGTTATTTTATATATATTTTACATATTTATCTACTTTATACAGTTTAATAATCAAAATATTGGGCTTTTTTCTTTCATTTTCAAAGCCTGCTATTATTACAGTCCCGGTGTATGATTTTTTTGTTTTTTTATTATTTTAATAGAGAATTGCAAATGTACCTTAGTTAGCTGTGATCTGTACCTTTAAGGAGCTAAAGGGAGAGCAAGGGGTGTGGTTAAATGTTTCATTGCTGGTATTTAAACACACTTGTAATGGTGTGAATGTTTTGCTTGTCTGAAGAAGTTAGTGCGAGGTACTAACGAAAAGCTTTTATAGTGGCTTAATACAACTTGTTGTTTTTCATGTTTTTTACATTTTGGACTGGCCTGAGTCGAGTTCTTGGCTTTTGAATCAGTGGTGGTTTTCACTAGTTTGTTTTTCCGGTCTTGAAAGTTTATTTCTTTGGAACTATCAGAATATAACAGGTATATTTGGTTTAGGGGATTTAACTTTAATGACACTTCAAATAAAATTCTGCAAAGCTTTCAGATGTAACCTTTCCTCAATGCAGCTATACTGCACTGAAGAAGAGTTATACCTGAAGGTTTTGTGGAATTTTATTTGGAGTGTTATTAAAGTTATTTTCTTTTGGATTTGTTGATCTGGCTTTGTTGTTTTTCTGTTCTGCATTGTTTAGCTGTTAACCACATATACTCAGATTTTGCTAGCACTTTTCTTATTTTTGATTTAGGTGAATATGGCATTTGGTTGGTAAATGTCATTATTAAAGCAATGACTATGCTGATATTACAATAACAACAATAAAGAGAAACATTAAAGAAGCAATAGTTTTGCATAAACATTTCAATGATTCAGTAGGCAGTACAACTGTCATTGATGCCTAGAAAATGAGAAAGACATTGGGCCGGATTCAGTAGTGTAAGACTCCATGCAGCCTTCGCGATCCAGGAACAGCCCAAAGTCCGTGTAAGAGTCAAGCTAAAATGGCTCTTACACGGAGTGGGCGTGGATAAGCTAATCACCTCACTTGCAGCCGAATAGCATGCAAATGAGGCTGATTAGCAATCCAGGAAGCCAAGAACAGCCCGTGTAAGAGCCGTTTTAGCTGCAGAAATGTACTCAGTTGACAACTGAGTACGTTTCTGCAAACACGGCAATGGAGCCATGTCAGCTCCAAATAAAGGGTGCATATGTTATAGGCAGCATGCCAATGGCCAAATATGTGGCCATTGGCAAGGTAACCCCATGCAAATATATGGAAAATATAATTTTATTTTTTCGGCAATTGCCGATGTGTAAACCCAGCGCAGCCCCGCGCAAACGGGCTGCGCTGCATAGAACATAAAAACGAAGGTTTTAAACCTACAAATGTAGGTTTTATGCAATACATGGAATGTCAATGGAGGGACCAGCAGAGGAAAACCAACATGGCCACCGTGTAGTGGTTGCTAAGGGGGGAAGCTGAGTCTAAGAGATGTAACTAAGCATTAGTAGGCAATCTGATGCAAATGAGTGTAAGGATACTGAATTCCACTGTCACATAGCAAATGAGCACATTCTGAGTAGTGTAAAACTTACATACAGGGAGGAACAGAGTAGGAGATAGGTGACATCACAGGGGGGAATGGTAGAAAGAGATGGAGTTCATTGGAGGGTAGAGTTACATGACAGATGTCAGACAGATATCAAGGAAAGAGGTGTGCCACAAAGTAAACATGAGAAAGTCAAGAAATGGAAGGTGTACACTGTTGCCTACACCAAAGTTTCCTGCTGGACGTGTATGCGCACGTGTGCGCGCCACGAAGCGCGAGTAAGGCGGTGTGCGCACGTGTAAGGCAGACAGAGTATGTGGGAGCGTGTTGGGAGATGTTTAACACCGTTTGCGCGGGTGTGCACACGTTTTAATCCGAATAAGCAGATTCTAAACTGTGTAAGTATGTGTGCGTGCGTGTAAGCCACTGTGAGCGTGTTTCTGCTGGTTTGCACACGGCTCCACCCTGAGGAAACAGAAAGGAAAAAGGAAGCAACAGATGTAGTAGGAAGTTAGCAGGGAATACTGCTGGAGCTAGCAGGTGAAAACAATTAGATGCAGGCAATTACACAGGCAGAATACTAGGCCGGCCCAGCACTTAAAACTCTGCAAACAGCAGTGCAGAATGTTTCTCTCAAGAGACACTGCAAGACAGGAGTTAAGTTATCAGAAGTGAAAACTGAAAAAGCTGAACTCAGAGCAGAAATGTTAGGGGCTGCCATAGCTGTCATAATGAGACATAGGCGACTTGCTGAGGGTGGTGACAATGCAGATGGTGCCAGACAATCCGCAGTGAGGAAACGGAGAAGAGGGTACAGGCCCAGGGTCACCTACCACGGGTTACATGAGCTGGAGATAGTAGAGTGCTATAGAGTGGACAGAGACCTCCTGCAGCAAATAGTGGAGCTGTGCAGGCCACGCCTCACACACAAAACCAACAGAGGGGAACCCATCCCAGTGGAAACCAAGGTATGTGTTGGCCTAAGAATACTAGCAACAGGTACCTTCCAGAGACCAACTGGTGATATGATGGGGATATCACAGGCATCAGCTTCCAGGGTACTGCACCAGTTCCTGGATGCCATGTCAGCACATGTCGGTGATCATGTATACTTCCCCAATGCCCGTGAGGTATTGGCCAGCAACATGCGTCCCTTCCAGCAAATAGCGGAATACCCTGAGGTAGTGGGTGCAATAGACTGCACGCACATACGCATCAAAGCACCTGCCGATGAGTGGGGTAGGGCATACATCAACCGCAAGGGCTTCCCCTCCACCAACTGCCAGGTCATGTGTGATGCTCAGGGCATAATAATGAATGTGTGTGCTGGCTGTCCTGGGAGCTACCACGATTCCCACATCTGGCATTTGACACAGCTGTACCAGACATTTGCCAATGGGGACATCCCGCACGGACACCTAGTGGGGGATGCAGGATATGCACTGGAGCCGTGGCTGATGACACCCATCAGAAACGCACACACACCTGAACAGCAACGCCATAATGAGGCACACGCACAAACACGTAATGTAATAGAGTGTGTGTTTGGGCTGCTCAAGTCACGGTTCCGGTGTCTGGACACATCTGGTGGAGCCTTGCAGTACACACCAACTACATGTACCCAAATTGTCATGGTATGTGCTATGCTACATAATATGATCTTGCGAAATCAGCTGCAACAGGACCAACATAGGGCTGGGCCAAACAGCCCCCCACCATCGCCAAGGCCACCACAGGCACAGCGTGACTCGGAGGAGGAACAACCTGAGCCTGCCCCAGTAGGCAGGAGGAGGCGTGCCCAGTATGCCCTGGCCTTGGCAAAGAGGCAACGCATAGTACATACATTGGCTCAGTAGGAACCTTGGGAATGATACCCCTCTCTGACTCACTCATATAGTAACAGGGATGCCTAACGTGACACAACCTGCTCACAAACATGTACAGGGAAGTGTAATATGTGCATCCGACAGAGACAGCCCTGCAGCACCACCTGAGGCATGAATGCTATGTGTTAAGTAATGTAACACCAAGTACCATATGCACACCTGAGGACCCCGACTAACATCCTACCCTCAACAAGCAGCATGCCACAACATGACAACGAGATGATGAAGTGCAACAATTGACTGAAGTATTGCAGTTAGGCAAAGGGGACCCAATGTGTGCCAGTCTGGGATGACATGCTGAGCATGACATGATGCACCACCTGCTAGGACTGGCGTGCACCTATCAGTGCAGGCTGTATGGATACTGGCAAAGGCTGTTGTCACGCACAGTGTGCCCTGAATAGGTAAGGCTCAAAACACAAACCTATCTCCATAGGTACCAGAAGGGATAAGAATAAGATAAGGGATAAGTTCAAACAGCAAGATGCATGCAGTCTAAGCCCACCCAGTATGGAGAATGTTGATAACTGTGCTGTAACAGAAATCTGAGGCAAGGCTCACAACAGCACCCTAACACTACCAGGTTACACCTCATACTGTGCTGTACATCCTCAAAACTTGGAACAAGCTACAAAAGGAGGGTGACTAGCAAGAATTGTCAAGGATAACCACACCCCCATGTTGGTACCACCACAAAAAGCAGCATGGATTAGCCATGCTCAAGTAACAGTGGCTAAAACTGCCCCCCAGTTTATAGCCTGCTACAGACTACTGGCGCAACACCAGGAACTGCATCCGGCCCATGCTGGAATACATGAATATATCAAGTCCTCCAAACCACATTATATTGGGCGACTGCAAATACCCAGACACATAGACTGGGAGCATTATACCAGCTGCAACAGTGTAGGACAAAAGTTCATCGAATCCACAAACCAAAAGGCCCAGGAACAACGTACCACCCCACAAGAGGGTAAGCATACTGGATGTGATAATCAGCAACATGGGTGCGGGATGTCAAGATGAGAAGTGTATTGCTCACTGGTAAAACCAGACCATATAGTAATCACACTGGATATACAAATCCTGACCACAGTCCCTGGCCGGAAAACCACAGTGGAAAACATGTGCTAAGCAATATTTGCACACCTCCAAACTGATGTGGAATCCATTAAAGGTCCGTGCAGGTGCAAAATATGGGCCACACCTCAGAACCTGTAATACAGCCATTCCATGAACACTGCCAGGAATGCTTGGATTATGCAGTCCCAAATTAAAACAAGACACAGTGCCTACATCTGGCATGGTGGACACCAGCCATAACCAAAACATGCAAGAGAATGAGGAAGCTACTACATGATAGAGCAAACATGAACAATGAAGTAATTACTGATCAGTAGTATGGCAATAAAATCTGTCCACACATGCAATCCACTAAGGCCAGCCACAACAAGTGGAATCTGTGAATCCTGAGGGAATGTTACACCTGCCCCAAGTACACAGACAACCCCCAACTCCACCCAAGAAATACAAATATATGTGAGAGATGCAACCATCCATCCAAACCGGAGGCAGAGCTCCCTCAACTCAGCACATCCAAAACAAGTCAGTAGGAGAAGGTAACCACACACACCACAAACACATACCCACATAGACCTATCACAACTGCAAACCAAACACAGAAATACATTCCCGGAGGCAGAAATCACAAACACATCACACCAACAGAGGCCACTAAAGCAGACACCCAATGAAACAGCCGCCAAACATAGCACATGCAACACATAGCACACAAAGCTGGTGTGCCAAACAGTCACAGGCCAGAAGGAGAAACAACATGCCTGATACAGTTGTAATAGGTGACTCCATAGTCAGACACACTGCTGTCCCGCACACCAGACTGAACAAGGGAAAGGGTACAGTAAGCTGCCTGTAGGCTGCCACAATATGCCACATAACAGAAATATGTAGGTCACTCCAAAGCAAATAGAAATATGATGCAGTCATAGTCCATGCTGGTGTGAATGACCTGAGATGTACTGCCCTAGACTACATGTAAAGAGACACAGATGAGCTATCCAATTATGTAGTCCAGGCTGGTATGACACTCACCGTTCACAGCAACCTACCCTTACCAAGAATAATGCCACAGTACAAACACGGAATGATCAGTCATAGCAAGTATCACACTTACTGGTGTCATTCCAAGGGGATCCAATGTCTGTCTGCTTGGGATGTCATGCTTGACAAGCCTTGCAGCTGCCCGTGGGGTGGCCTGCACCTGTTACCCCTGGGCGTCTGAATATTGGATAAGGCCTTTGCCACCTCCATACAGCCTTTTGTAGGCAAGGCTGAAAAGACTGACCCACCACCCGAGAAAACATAAGTGGGAAGAAACATAAGGGAAATGCTGACCAATGCCAGATGTGTACACCCCAATATGCATGCTCCCGAGGCCATCCCCAGAATAGAGAACATCGATGTCTGTGCAGTGACAGAAACCTGCTGCAAGGCTCCTGACAGCACACCAGCACTACCAGGTTATACCACGCACCATGTGTCATGGCCCCAAAACCTGGAACACAACATAAAAGGAGGTGAGTATCCATAGGCAGCACAGACACCCATACGTCCAGGTAACTGACAATGCACAAGGCAGTGGAGTTCACCCATGTGCAACTAACTGTAGGCAAGACTGCTGTGCAGTCTGTAGCATGCTACAGACCGCACTCTCACACACAATAACCCCCCCCCAACCGTCCTGAAGACACTGGACAGTATGAATGTCCCACCAAATACCAAACAAGGTACCACGAATTACCACATAGGTGGTAAACCATTATGTATGGAAGGAGTAACCAGGGACCTAGGGACACAAGTGGACAGTAACCTGTTATGTGACACCCACATTGCCAATGTGGCTAGGAAGACTGTCTACATGTGACACCGTATCAGGAAAGGAGTCACATCTACGGCAACAGAGGTCACTGTGCCCCTATACTTTTCCCCAATCACACCCATAATCCAGTACAATGCCTCATATGGGATCTACCTTACCTGACACCTGAAGCAGTTAGAAAGACCTCAAAGGTACCTCACCAAGAGGATAAAGTGTCTCACATATATGTCATATGCTGCCTGGCTGTAGACACCCCAGCTGACTCCAGTCACAGACTGCCCACACAGAGGCATTGCATGCCTGTTGTAGGAGGCCATGCCCAACACAGGAGTAATGGACATGCTCCACCCCAGACAACACATATCCATTGGAGCTGCGAGAGTGAGAGATGTCAACCTCAACAAATAATGAAATAGGATGTGCCGGTGGGACAGATACATAATCCAGAGGCTCCCCACACCCTGGACCAGAATCCCACTCCATGTTAGGCAGAGCCCCTCACTGACACTGTTCAACAGGAATCTTGCCAAGTGGATGGATGATTGTAGAGTTACAGTGGGGGTCTTCACTGTGTCATGTCCAGACAGAGGCACAGCAAAGCAAATCATAAATGGCCATAATATCCACATAGCAAGGGGTCTCAAAAGCCACACACACTCTGGCTAGGCTAACAAATGCCCAGGGTGGATAGCCTAGTATGAACCTATGAACCTATGTAGATACAAATTGTACAGGACACTAAGGATAATCCCAAGGCTTACACAACTGATGGTAGGAGCCATGTTGGGAATTCACAGATATGCCCTGAATCACACAAATACCACAAACACACACACATATTGCCAACATACATCCTGACAGGTGCAGTGCAAACCCCCCCACCCCACGAATGCAGAATATCTATCCCAGCAGACTGCTGGCCCCCTGACATTGCAGATGCTGAGGTAACAGACAACATCTCCAAAGCAAAACACACAGCAGCAATGGTATGAGATGGTGTCCTGGGCTTAGTGCAACATGGAGTCTAAGATGAATAGAATGCCAAACCACACTACTGCTCAATGTCAGCCTTACCACAGAATATGTACCCAAAGAGCAGTGTACAACAACAGTGGTCCATCTCAACAAAGGTGTTGCCTGAATGGATACTGAACAGTACTACCCCAGAATCCTGAGAAGCCCAGATTGCACAGCTATGGAAAGGATCAGCATGTACCACAGACATAAGGATGTTGGGGACCTACTGACACTGGACCCAACCCAGTGTGGCCTTCTCAAGTGCAGATCCTGCCCCTAACCATGTTTGACTCAATTGAAACAGTCATTAAGGTCATTGATGAGGGCAATGTGCTCCACACAGTGTATCTGGACCTTGCAAAGGCTTCTATACAATACCCTACATGTTCAGTATAGATAGGCTCACCAGCGTAAATATAAACCCACATGTCAGTAGAGGGGTTGCAAACCAGACCAAGGACAGAACAGACATGGTCAGACATGCTTCAGCCATGTCAGACTACAAACCAGATATAACTGACATCCCACAAGGCTTTGTCCTGGTATCTCCCTCGTCTGGTATATATGTCCCATAGGTACAGGCAAACATGGAAGGACTGTGTCCTAACATGTTTGCAGAGGACTACAAACTGCTCACCACATATGATCCACCAGCTGACACATGCATCCCACAAAAGGGCCACATAGAAACAGACAACTGGTGCCATAGCTATGTCAGCAAGCTAAGTGCAGAAACGTGTATAGTCAACCCCCGTGGATATACACTAAGTGCCCACCAATTACCACATAGGTGTTAACCCATTATGTAGTTAATATGTAATGAGAGACCTGGGGACACAGGGTGATAGATATCCTGCATTGGACAAACATGTGCTGTAGTGTTTACAGAAACATACCATATACCCACCTAATCATGAAGGCTGTCAGATCTACATAAGGGGAGGTCATTGTGGCTCTGCAGTCATCCTGCATCAGTGGTACAATCGACTACAATAGCCCCTGTGGGATGTACCTCAGCAGACACCTCCATCAACTGTAAAGTCCCCAACAGTACCTCATCAGGAGTATCAAACAGCCTACACAGATGCCATGTGTTGCCTGTGTTGCTGGCATCAATAAACATGCTGTACCTAGTACAATCTGAATGGCAGTGAGCTATGCACATGACAGACCTGAACCCCAGCACTGACTTACATAGGGCAAGCTGTACTGTGTGATCCATAACACAGAAGCCACTCCCACCCATGAGTGAACCCTCAGCACAGGCTACCCATAAAGTCACTTATCAATCTTCCTCAATAGGAATCCTGATGGGTGGACGGGAGATGGTAGGTTTATCCTGGGTATCACTGTCATGTCACAGGTAGACAGAGGCACAGTATACTAACCATGACATATGTCATGGCAAACTCCTCTTACAATGTGTGTCAAAGGACAAACACACTCTCCAACTTGCATTAGACATGGACTAGGGCACATCGCTAGTGTTTGCAATTGTACACCTATGTTGTGGAATACACTAACAATGTTGGACAAGCCTGGTGTAAGTAGTTCATATCTGAACAGAATGCAACATGGTCAGATGTACACAACTGGCCCCAACCAGGCTGTTGTGCCCACTATCGAAATGTAAAGCAGTGATAGCAGTAAAGCCCAGGATACTGTCCACCACAGTCAAAGTACTATCAGTACACTATACAGTACTACAGTGTTAGGTCAGTGTGAAAGGATGTTGACAACTGTATGCAAAGTATCCCATGCAAACACTGCAGACACAGTATAATCCTGTTGTGTTCACACACAAAGCAGTTGTACAGTAACTACACAACATGACACACAACCCACAACCATAAACGGGTGATAGTTTGTGAAGTTCACACACATCCACAAATGTGGTGGGCTGCAGAGTCCAACATATGGAATGCTCACACTGGGCATGCTCACACACTTTGACAACATGCCATGGGAAGGCTGAACTGGGCATGCTCACACACTTAGTCCAAATCTTGGTTTAGCAGTTGGACATACATATCTGGTATTGATGTTCGTCGTCTCCCATTGCTGCAGTCCTGACAAATGGGTACTCCGCTGCCCACCATCGGCCCGAATACCAAAGGGCTAGATCCGGCGTCGGTCACGGGCGCCTGAGACTGACGTAAGTACTTGTCAGTACAAATGCACATGACCGACGCCATAACCTCAGTCTTTCTTGCCGCATGGTCCTCTGCAGAAGCAGTTTTTGCAAGTGCCGTTCGGCGTTCTGGAACTGTCGGTTTTCAAGTTTCAGACCGGATACCAAGTTGGCTAAGTACCCTGTTGGGAACATTTTTTGTCTTTTTCTTGCCTCAGTATTGCCGGATGTCAGAAAAAGTTAATAACTGTATTTCTTGTGGGAAACAGATTCCTCATAGGGATTACCATTCACTCTGCATTCCTTGTTTAGGGCCTGAGCACGACGTTGTTGGGTGTCGCTTTTGTGCTACTTTTAACAAACGTACTATTAAACGTCGGTTGGACTGTGCTGGGCTGGTGTTTGGTAAACGTTGTAATTATAACATGCCGTCGGATTCTCCGATGACTGGTTCTTCTAAGAAGTGCAAAGATAAGTCTTTGTGGTCCAAACAGGATGAGGCGTCCACTCCGGACGTCGGTTCTGTGGAACCACTGACTGCTTCAGTGGCTCCTTCTGACAGTTTACCAGTGTGTCTAGGGGAGCCTTTGTTACTGCAGGAAGTGGCTTCTCCTGTGTTAGGCCAGGCTGAGGGTGCTTCTTTGTTGTCAGTGGCTTCCTCCCCTCATAGGGTAGTTAGACCTCCTCCTTCTCAAGGCAAAGGCCATTCTAAATCTACATCTTTCCCTGCTGGTGCTAATCCCCAGGGTCCAGCTCCTAGGAAGCACATGTTAAAGATGGCTGAAGATTTGATTACTTTAATTAGGGGTTCCATGCCCCCCCCCTGTGAAGAGGCCCAGGATAGACACAGAGTTGGAGGGTCTGGTTCAGTCTTCCAATGAGTCAGATTCCTCTGTGGAAGAGCTTCAGGATTTCCCTCCCTATTCTGATTCGGAGGCTGAGGACGCTACTCCCTCTGCGTCCCCTCCAGAAGATTTTTCTTTCTCTGAAACTTTGCATTCCATGAGGGAACATTTCCAGTGGGATGGCCAGGATTATTCTGATTCTCGTAAAGGCTGAGAGAATTCTTGTTTTACCTCAGCACAGGCCTTTGGCTATTCCCCCTGTACTGGATGTTGTTCAGGATGTATTTTCTGAGGCTGCCCTTAACCCAGATTCTCTGCCCCCTGCCCCAGTTAAACCGGATAGATACTACAGGGTTCCGGAAGCACACAAGTACTTGTATAAGAGTCCTAGGGCTGATCCAGAAACTATTTCTCAAGGCCCCAAAGGTGTTAAGGCTTCTGTGGTTAAGAATCCGGTTCCTCTGGACAAGGATGCTAGGGCCCTGGATAGGTGGGGTAAAAAACTGTATACCTCTTCTACTTTGGCTATGAGAGCTTTAAATTGTCAATTTCATATGCTCAGGTATCAGAATTATTTGCTAAGTCAATTGAAATGTAAAATGGATGCTTTGTCTGAAGGTGTTGACTGTAAGGAGCTTCAGGATTTAGTGCATGCTTCGGACCAGGTTGGTAAGCATTCTTTGCAGTGTGGTTTTGATGCTTTACAAGCTTCTTCCAGGGTGGCTGCTACTAGTTCTGTTGTTCACAGACATGCCTGGCTTAGAGATCAGTCCTTGTCAGAGCATGTTAAGGCTCGCATTATGGATGCTCCTTTGCAATCTGATGTTCTTTTTGGCCCTCCAGTGGAATCAGTTTTGAAAAAAATGGAGGAAAAAGCTAAGTCTATGCAGGCGGTAAAGGACTTCTTACAGGTTCAGCCCCCTAAGTTCAGTAGGAATTGGCCTGCTAGGGGATGGTCTTTTCCCTCTTGGATTTTCATTCTAGGGGCAGGTCGAGTGGTTGACGTAGGGCTTCCTCTCAGCGCCTTGTTACTTCTAGGCCTTTGAATTCTTTTACCCCTTCTGCTGGGGTGGGCAGGGGTCAGTCCTTTCGGAAGCAGTCCCAATGACCTGTGTCTTCAGCTGCCGGACTCTGCTTTGCTCGCAGCTCCTCTAGGAGGAAAACTGGGACTTTTCAAAGGGAATTGCATTTGGTTACCCAGGACAAATGGGTATTGGACATTATAACTTGAGGCTACAAGTTTTATTTACACACATTCCCTCCTTTCAAAGGTATGCGGATGTGCCTCATCAGCAAAGACTGGAAGCAGGCACAGATTTTTCTCTGCTCGGTTGGGAGCAATACAGGCAGTTCCTTCTGTGGACAGGGGCACGGGTTTTATTCCTGTCTTTTCTTGGTGCCAAAGAAGGGAAATACTTGGAGGCCCATTCTGGATTTATCCATTCTAAACACCTTTCTGGAAATTCCGAAATTCAAGATGTTGACACTGCAGCAGCTGTTGCCTATGCTAGGCAGAGATCACTGGATGGTGACTTTGGATCTCAAGGAGGCCTATCTTCACATTCCTATCAGGCCCAGTTGCAGGAAATTCCTGAGGTTTCGGACTGGGAATTTGCATTATCAGTTCTCTGCATTGCCCTTTGGCTTATCTACTGCCCAGGGTATTCACAAAAGTCCTGGCTCCAGTAATAGCTTTTCTCCGGCTCAGGGGAATTCAAATTTATCCTTATCTGGACGATTGTTTGATACTGGCTCAGAGCAAGCACGAACTTCTTCGACATCTGCAGTATGTGATGACAGTTTTCAGATGCCTAGGTATTCTGTGAGCGAAATAAAGTCCAGTCTAGTACCCTCACAGGAGATGTGTTTTCTGGGTGTGAGACTGAATACAGCTACTCAGATGGCATCTCTTACCCCGGACAAACAAAGAAATCTTCACCTATACTTCCAACAGCTATCCGTAATGTCCAGGCTGACTGCAAGGACAGTCCTTCAAGCCTTGGGGTTCATGGCATCCTGCATTCTAGTACTTCCCAATGCCAAACTGCATATGAGGAAGCTACAGTGGTATCTCAAAAGCGTTTGGACTCAACACAGCCATGATTTGGATACTGTCATTCGGATTCTACCTTGCATTCAGAAAGAATTTGTGTGGTGGGCTCAGGAATGTCACCTAAACAAGGGACTCTCTGTGACCCAACCGGAGGCAAGTCAGATATTAACGACAGACGCCTCGGAGTCAGCCTGGGGTGCTCATTTCAAAGGAAAATGGATTCAAGACCTTTGGCCCCCAGAGCTGCTTCACTTGCATATCAACATGAAGGAGATGCTGGCAGTTCAATTTGCATTGAAAGCATTCAAGGATCTACTTACCGGGACTGGTGTTGATTCGAACAGACAACACAACTGTCATGTGGTACATCAACAAGCAGGGGGGAACTCATTCTTACCCTCTTTGCAGACAAGCAATGCTGTTATGGGAAACTGCTTTGGATCTGCACATCACTCTTCGAGCACAGTTTCTGCCAGGAGCACAAAATTCGTTAGCAGATGTTCTGAGCAGACAGATGGTGGATCCTCACGAATGGAAGTTGGACCCTCAGGTATTTCATCAGTTGACCATGGCTTGGGAACTACAGACATAGATCTGTTCGCTTCTCCTCTGAATTCCCAACTACCTCTGTTTTGCACAAGGCTGTTTCATCCGAAAGCCTGGAAAATAGATGCACTATCCTTCAGTTGGAGCAACCTTCACGTGTATGCCTTTCCTCCTCTGCCTCTTCTTCCAAAGGTCCTGTTGAAAGTCAGGAGGGACAAACCTTGCATGATCCTTATAGCCGGATTGGCCTCGTCAACATTGGTACCCTCTGCTGAGGAGCCTAATTCACGGGACACCTTGGCCATTACCACGGATTCCTCACTTATTGTCTCAAGAAAACAATCATTTTCTCAATGTCAGGGTGCAATCCCTACACCTGACAGCCTGGCACATTCAGTTTTAGAGGATGAGGGCCTTCAGCTCCCTCAACAAGTTTTGGATGTCCTTTTGGAGGCCAGGCGTCCTAGTACTCGAAAAGTTTATGCTGATAAATGGAAGAGATTTTTCTTTGGAGTTCAGCTAAAGGCCTTGATGTCACGTTGCCTAATTTGAGTTGTACTTTGCAATATTTGACTATGTTACTGGACAAGGGTTTGTCCTTCTCTTCTATAAAAGTGCATGCTGCAGCTATTTCTGCTCACTATGATGGTGATCCTCCTTTATTTTCACATCCTTTGCTTAAACAGTTTCTTAGAGGGGCAAAGAATATAAGACCCCCACGAAGGGCTCCTACTCCTGCCTGGGATCTTAATTTTGTTTTGGAAAAGCTGACTCTGCCTCCTTTTGAACCTGCAGCTACGGCTGAATTGAAGTTGTTGTCCTGGAAGACTGCTTTTTTATTGGCTGTTACTTCTGCTAGAAGGGTATCTGAATTACAGGCTCTCATGGCAGTGGAACCTTTTCTGATTTTTCACCAGGACAGAGTTTCCTTGCGTACTAATCCTACTTTTCTGCCTAAGGTTGTTTCTAATGTGGCTTTGAACCAATCTATACATTTGCCTACTTTTATGCTAACCCCCAAAATGAAGGGGAAAGAGTTTTGCATTCTTTGGATGTGCATAGGCAGTTACGGTATTATTTGTTCAGAACCAATGAGTTCGGAGATCTCAACAGTTATTTGTTTCGTTTGCTGTGGCTTCAAGTGGGAAAGCTGTCTCGAAACAAACTATTTCCAAGTGGATCGGCCATTGTATTGCTTTTGTTACTCTCATCATGGTAAGGAGGTTCCAGTTGGGATCAGGCCTCATTCTACTAGGGCTCGGCCACCTCTACTGCTTTTTGAGAGGGGTAGCTACTAAAGACATTCTAGAGGCAGCTACTTGGAGTTCTGTACATACCTTTACAAAGCATTATCATTTGCCTCTTTATTCTAGGTCTAGGGCTGGGTTTGCCACTGCAGTCTTACAGGGCATGTCTGCAGCTCCTCCTGCTATTTACTTGGCCAGCCCCTTTTTCCGTTGCTCTGGGATTCTACCCATTTGTCAGGACTGCAGCAATGGGAGGCACGAACATAGTACAGTTTTGTACCTACCATAAATGTAGATGTTCGAGGATCTCCATTGCTGCAGTCCTCCCTCCTTCCCCCTTTTTCTTTATAGATTGGGGTTTTTTGGGTGGTGTTTTCTTTTTTGCATTCTGACGTCTGAGGCAAGAAAGACTGAGGTTATGGCGTCGGTCATGCGCATTTGTACTGACAAGTACTTACGTCAGTCTCAGGCGCCCGTGACCGACGCCGGATCTAGTCCTTTGGTATTCGGGCCGATGGTGGGCAGCGGAGTACCCATTTGTCAGGAATGCAGCAATGGAGATCCTCGAACATCTACATTTATGGTAGGTACAAAACTGTACTTTATGTGTTATGCCAGGAACCAACCACATTACAGCAGTCTGCCCAGTGCACACAGTTAAATGACTACAGAGACATACGTGATATAGTGGATCCCTCCCATATGCAAACATTTTCCACAGATGCAGAAGTTGTTCATACCAACAGGGAATGCTATGGTAATAAAGATATGCAAACAGTCTATCAGCAACAAATAATGTGCATTTGACAATTAAACATAATGGTGTAGAGGTCAACACTAGGCTGTTTGCCCTAGGGAATGACAGCTTAGCCATAGTGTGCTTGGTGTCTGCCTCCCCACAGGATGCACATTCCCCTTTCCAAACACAGATGATGTCAGCACCCTATAAGTACAGCAGGAGAAAAGAAACTTCCCGGTAATCCGAATAGCGCGCTCTGCTAATGCATCAGTCTCAAGTGTCGTTGCATAGTTAGGTAGGGGTATCAAATCCTGCAAGTGCTCTGTGTGTGTGTGTGTGAGTGGGGTTGGTGTGTGTGTGTAAGTCTGTGTGAGGGAAATGTCCCTTTTGGCAAATAGGAAAAGACACTACAGGATGCACATTCCCTTTCTAAACACCGATGATGTCAGCACCCTATAAGTATAGCAGGAGAAAGGAAACCTCCCAGTAATGCGAATAGCGCGCTCTGCTAATGCGTCCGTCTCAAGTGTCATAACATAGTTAGGTAGGGGTTTGAATCCTGTGAATGGCAAGTGTGTGTGTTTGTCTGAGGGGGGTTAGTGTGTGAGGGAAATGTCCCTTTTGGCAAATAGGATAAGACACTACAGGATGCACATTCCCTTTCTAAACACCGATGATGTCAGCACCCTATAAGTATAGCAGGAAAAAAAAAACCTCCCAGTAATGCGAATAGCGCGCTCAGCTAATGCGTCCGTCTCAAGTGTCATAACATAGTTAGGTAGGGGTTTGAATCCTGTGAATGGCAAGTGTGTGTGTTTGTCTGAGGGGGGTTAGTGTGTGTGAGGGTAATGTCCCTTTTGGCAAATAGGATAAGACACTACAGGATGCACATTCCCTTTCCAAACACCGATGATGTCAGCACCCTATAAGTATAGCAGGAGAAAAGAAACCTCCCAGTAATGCGAATAGCGCACTCTACTAATGCGTCCGTCTCAAGTGTCATAGCATAGTTAGGTAGGGGTTTGAATCCTGTGAACGGCAAGAGTGTGTGTTTGTCTGAGGGGGGTTAATGTGGCAAATAGGATAAGACACTACAGGACGCACATTCCCTTTCTAAACACCGATGATGTCAGCACCCTATAAGTATAGCAGGAGAAAAGAAACCTCCCAGTAATGCGAATAGCGCGCTCATCTAATGCGTCTGTCTCAAGTGTCATAACATAGTTAGGTAGGGGTTTGAATCCTGTGAATGGTAAGTGTGTGTGTTTGTCTGAGGGGGGTTAGTGTGTGTGAGGGAAATGTCCCTTTTGGCAAATAGGATAAGACACTACAGGATGCACATTCCCTTTCTAAACACCGATGATGTCAGCACCCTATAAGTATAGCAGGAGAAAAGAAACTTCCCAGTAATGCGAATAGCATGCTCTGCTAATGCGTCCATCTCAAGTGTCATAACATAGCTAGGTAGGGGGTTTGAATCCTGTGAATGGCAAGTGTGTGTGTTTGTCTGAGGGGGGTTAGTGTGTGAGGGAAATGTCCCTTTTGGCAACTAGGTGAACAGACTACAGGATGCCCGTTCCCTTTTCTAAACACTGATGATGTCAGCACTCTATAATTATAGCAGGGGAAGAGAAAACCCCCAGTAATGCAAATAGCGTGCTCTGCTAATGCGTCTGTCTCACGTGTCATAACAGTCAGATAGGGGTTTGAATCCTGCAATTGGCAAGTGTGTGTTTTTGGCTGAGGGGGGTTAGTGTGTGTGAGGACAATGTCCCTTTTGGCAACTAGGTGAACAGACTACAGGATGCACATTCCCCTTCTACACACTGTTCAGCAGACGGCCATGGCTCTGGCACAAGTTGTCTGTTGCTATGATGCCCCTTTGGAAGATGCTTGTGTCAGCTGGGGAGTCGATTATGGTGTCCAGTTTGCAGTCATCTGCATATTTGGACAGCCACAGTTCATCCGTGTTGGCCTGTACCTCCAATAAATATGTACCAAACAAGAGGGTCCCAGGACTGAGCCTTCTGGGACACAACCTGTAACTGTTATGGGGTCTGGCATGGCTCCAGCAATGCTAACCATGTGGGTTCTGTTCTTGAGCCACTGTGCAATCCATCTAGTGACATAGGGCTTATATTTAAGCTGGTGAGCTTCCCTAGAATGCCCAAGTGGGGTATTGTTGCAAAGGCGTTTGCAAGGTCCAGGTAGGCTGTGTGAACCACCTTCCCCTCGGCAATGGCCTCGGTGACTGTATCAAAGAAATCAACCGGGTTACACCCGGTAGTGCTGGTGTGCTCTCAGTAGCCCTGATCCAGGCATCTGTTACTGCACAGATATCAATGTTTTCCATGCCAAGGAGTGTTTTGGGTGCATGCATCTGGAGGTTTAGACATCTGGCGTTGGGTAGCATTGCTCTTAGTGTCGTATCCCTTGTGATACCTATGAAGGTGGGTTTGTCACTTGAGCCCTGCCTAACATAGGCACTATGGGGGTAGCAAGAGCCTTTGCCAATACCTGATAGGCCAGGGGAGACAGGTGCAGGCTGTCCCTAGCAAAGCAGGTAGTTCAACAGAAGATGAATGTGTGAAGGTGTAGTGCCTGTGATTACTTAGCAGTAGCATATATGACTGCTCACGTGGACACATGCCAGGCAGGTCATATGCACTGTGTCACAGGCAATGTACATGTGAACAGGTCAAACAGTGGCAACCTGTCAAGTGGGACATGGCCATACATATAGTAGGCTATGCAGATGGCACTAGGAGTCCACAGAAGCTCTATAACTATGCATTGCAGGTGTGATCGGTATTCCAGGGTAATTGCAAGCAAACATGCATGCAAACAAAGATACAGTGAACAGGGCTCCATGTAGTCCATTGTACAACAAACAAGCTGTACCAG
The DNA here is from genome assembly GCF_019279795.1 of Protopterus annectens. Classification (NCBI taxonomy): domain Eukaryota; kingdom Metazoa; phylum Chordata; order Ceratodontiformes; family Protopteridae; genus Protopterus; species Protopterus annectens. Next base: position 562,177,335 of record NC_056732.1, read on the forward strand.
TTCCATAAGGTAACACTGCAAATATGCAGGCACTATGCACATGTACATGGAAATACACAGGTCAGATGGCTAGGGTCCAGTCTCAGTGCACACAAGTGTACGGAACATGCATGTACTGTCAGGATGTACAATAACTGGATAGAAACCCATGTGCCCATACCTGCAGTAATACACATGTCAAATAACAGACACTGAGCCCTCTCTCAGTGGTTCCATACTTAGTAGGATGTATGCTCCCTGGCCTGCCACCACAGTATCCCTGACATATATGGGGACTCTCCCTCCTGTGACAGTTAGTTATGTGTGTTGGGGCTGTCTAGCATGGTATGAGATGTGTGCATGCAGTGCTAGGGTGCTCCTGTGTGTCCTGTACCAGTTGTGTAGTTCTGCAGACATATCAACACCCTCAAACATCTGCATTGCAGAGTCTAGTGTGGGCAACATGCCACTTGCAATTTACATGTCCATCATTGTGTATTACTACATTCATTACCCTATCCCATGTGCTACCTATGTATGTAGCCTTCTGTTGACATCATTACCACCAGTATGCCAACATGTGCAGATGATACACTATGGTACTTACCATGGGTGTAGACAACAGGACATGACAATCACACAACTACTGCATCAGGCATGCTGTGATATACCCACAATTAATTCAGCACACAGTACTGTTAACAACATGATACTATTACTACATATCTATGTGGTCACCCTGTGCATCAGCAACATGTTAACCTGTACCTGCACAGTTGTTACAGATTGCAGGAGGTGGCACAGTTTCATCATATGCACAGGGTGTGAACTTAGTATGCCTGAGTCAGCCACCCATACCACCAATTGACATGTATGTGTATGTGTGTTGGTGAGGGACAGCAGTAGAAGGTGGGGCAATGTTGATGCAGTGTGTGCGTGTATCGGTAGCCCTAGGTGTTGTCAATTTGCATGTGTGTATGGATGCACACAGTTCCACCTCATGGCTGCCATATACTGATGTTTGTGGACAGCCACAGACTGTACCTGCCAGGTCATACAGATCAGTGTCTCTGGCCACGGACACGGTACCTGTGCCTTGCAGGGGTGCTACGGACCATATCCAGTACCAACCCAGACAGGGTACTGTCATCAGAAGCAGGTGTTCGTTGACTGGACACAGATCCCTGTCGGGCCTGGCCAGAGCCACGCACGTGGTCTCCTGGGGCGGTCTGATGACAGCACAGACCCAGCATTGCTGGGGCTGCTGCTGGCACTATGGGGCACCAGCGCCCTGTTGTCGTCGCGCCGACTGCCAGCTGCTGCTGTTGCTGGCATACGCCACGTCGACGCCTCAACCGCCCACCATCACCCTGGCTCATGGACATGTAGTTGTGGAACCAGTCTAATATGTCCCCACAACGTCTGTCTACGACATCGGTGAAATCACGGATGGCAGCCACAATGTCACGCATACTGTCAGTCATGGCTGTGCGACATGCTGCCAGCTCCCTCAGACCCTGTCTGGTGTACCGTTCCATACGTGACTGTGCCTGCATGACAGTCCGAAACATAGCCGAGGTTGTAAGACCTCTGTGGGCACGTCTGACAGGGCAGTACGCCCATGGATGCTCCCACGAGAACCCCTGGACATCTGTCTGTGTGGTACCATCTCTGGGCCATGCCCATGGCTGCTGTGTGGGGAAGCATGTGCCACAGATACCACATTACCCTGGTCAATGCCCACTGTATGCTGTCCATCACCTAGGGACAGTGGTGACAAGGGGTGTATTGGCAGGATAACTGTGCACATTGATGGGGTCGACAGCTGTGTACTGTCAATTGGCTGACCAATGGCGGACCATGGCATACCTTCCTGTGCCATTACACCAATGTCATCATTATCAGTACCCACGACACCTGAGTCAGGTTCCCTGCTACATGACACCAGAGCAGCAACAGAACCTGTGGGAAGGAAACAGGAAACACAGTTTACAATGTCTACACATTACCAGCGATGCACACAGGCACAGGTGCACACATGCACACATGCACACGTGCACACGTGCACACATGCACACATGCACACATGCACACGTGCACACGTGCACACGTGCACACATGCACACATGCACACATGCACACGTGCACACATGCACACTTGCACAGGTGCACACATGCACATGTGCACACATACACACATGCACACATGCACACGTGCACACATGCACAGGTGCACATGCGCATGCACATGCACATGTGCACACATGCACATGCACATGCACACATGCACACATGCACACATGCACACATGCACATGCACATGCACACATGCACATCGTGCACAGGTGCACATGCACAGGTGCACACATGCACACATGCACGTGCACACATGCACACATGCACATGCACACATGCACACATGCACACAGTTTCACACAATTGTACAGTACACAGTATGTGTGATATCAACACACAGACACAGACACACCTACATGCATACAAAGAGCACTACTAAGTGAGCCAAATAGTACTATTACTATCAACACTATTACAGGAATTGTTAATACACACTCACCAGCATGGATAGGCTGCATTGCAGTTATACCAGAGGGTCCTGCAGACATGAAGAAACTAATGTCAGTGGGCACAACTGTGCCATTGTTACTGAGTATGATACAGGTCAGGAGTACAACAGTTGCCTTTCACAGGTCGGCAGCTAATATTGAGGATATCACACTTGCACATTAAATACTATGGTGACAGCTACGAACCAAGTACACACCTCACACATGCATTAACTACCAGTGTACACAACAGTCAACTATACATATGACATATTACCTGCCCGTTCACCATCTTGCTGCTGTGTGGCTCCAGCCTCCATCATGATGCATGTCTGCTGCTGTTGTTGTTGCTGGTGGACTGGCGCCACTACACTCAGGAGTAGTCCCTCCAGTCTGGTGAGTGGGGATGTGTAGCCACCCCACCACCTGTGGCGACCTGTTGTCTGTGGATATCTGACGCACGCTGACGGACATGTCTGATTAAATCACTGCAGTGATGTCGTACCTGCTCATATGTCCTATTATGCGTGCCTATATCATTTACCCGACGGACAAGGTCTTGCCACAGTGCAGCCCTCTCCTGCTGATTCTGGCTGGTGCGGGAAAAGAGTATTGCATAGTAGTCCCGCACCAGGCTCTGGTGTATCTCCTCATCCTCAGCTGTGGAGTAGGTGGGGTTCCGCGGGTGGGCCATGTACCTGAGAAAGAAAATAACCTGGTATCAGCAATATATGTCAGTAGACTTTGGCACACATACTACACATGCTACTCGACTGTTATGATACAACATATCTCACATATGTAGCATCTGTCTGTCTATTGGTGGATACACATGTAGATGGCCAGGTATCAGTGCTCGGCCAGCAACTGAGCAACAGTACCTGGCAGACGCCATATGACATACTACCAAACACCAGCAGTCAGAACACCGATCCAGGTCAGAAGCACCTCCTCACTCTGGGGGTTTGTATCTAGGTACTGTATGGCCTACATCGGCAACTACTGTGGGCTGACCACACACTGATTGCCCTGGATATACATATCTCACCTCCACCACCAGCACAGATGACTATAGTGCATAACATTACAGATACAAACTTTACACTTTGTAACAGTGATATGGTATCCTTACAGCCCACTGGGCCAGTGGCAGATACAACCCACAATGGTGACCCCTACACAATTGCTTTCTACAGACATCTCCAAGAATGCATGGATCATGCAATCTCATATCTGACCAAGACACTCTCCACAAGGGGACAGCATCCTGTCTGGTGGACCCCAGCCATAGACAGATTGTATTACAGAAGATGGAAGCTACTGCAAGACAGAGCATCATTCACTGAAGGGAGGGCATGTCTGAGCAGCACTGGTAAGGATCTATTTCCCATCATACTGACTACATGGGCAACGTTGAGAGGGAATTCAAGAGTGACACTACAGATGACCAGGAGGCCTTCCTCAGTTATGTTAGCAACCTGGTCAGGAGCCATCCTCTATGCCCATAGGTAGTACACAACACATATTTCACTGACACCACAGATATCGACAACATTGTGGCAGACAGGTTCAGTGCAGGTGTCACCCCGCCCTCTCCCCTGTAATAAGGCATAGTTATCCCAGCTGACTGTAACCTCCCCGTCATCACAGATGTCCAGGTGAGAGACACCCGCAGGACAGCAGAATACACAACATGGATGGGACCTGATGGTATCTCCAGTGGCATGCTACATAACCTCTGACAGGAGCTAAACACACATATAGGAGTGCTATGTAACACTAGCCTGACTACAGGATATGTACCTGTACACTGGTGCACAGCAGCAGTGGTTCCACTCCATGAAGGAGGCACCTCACCATACCAATACAATACAACACAATACATTACATTACAATACAATACTATACAATATGCTATTGCCCCTGTGTCTACAGCAGCGTACTGTTCTGCTACCCTGACCATTGTGACACATGTGGTGTGATGGTAACTGCTGCTGTCACACAGTTACACAGGGTGACTCATATGGCATATTACCTATCTGACTAACATTCAGCAGGGGTATGTGTGACATGTACTTATGGGGACTCTCGCTTCTTAACACTGTGTGGTTTATTGCAGGGTGTGTCTTATCTGTGAGTAGGAACCCTTACCTCCACATGTGCACACTACTGCAGTGGCACGGACGACACACAGCAGACATGTAGGTTGTGGATGGTGGGAGGTGTTACTATGGTTGTTGGACATCTGTCATGGGTGTGACCTCCATATGTAGATCTGGGAGTGGTAACCTCTATGTGGGTAGCATATGTGTACTCTGTGGTGTTGTCAGTCACTGTGCATTGGTAATGTGTTTGAGTGCGTTGTCACAGTGTTGTACATGTCACTGTGTCCTTCTCCATATCTGTTGCTGTAATGTGAGGTCCATACCATGGCATCCATTATGTGGTGTGGGGGGTACAACAACCTACATGTCCATACCTGACTCACCATGTCTGCGGACACATACCATGTGCAGGTACTCCAGGGATAGTGTGCCACTGTGACTATCATTGGGGCCACTATTCTACACATTTCTGACCCTGCTCACCCCTGACACATGCAGTGGTGGGCGGCCAATCACATATCTGGTGGTTACTGGTGTGGGTGATCTGGAATGTGGTATGATACTCCAGATTTGACACTGGTGTTCACTCCATGCCTTTGTCACCAGGCACCTGTTGCAATACATCTGTACACATGATCCTCACTCAGACTTTATATACATCTCTCTCTCTCTCTATATATATATATATATATGTATATAAATATATCTATATATATATATATATATATATATATATATATATATATATATATATATATATATGTCCGTATACATATACACATATATATTGATGTACATATATTGCCATAGATGTGGAGGGGGGCACAGAGGGGGTGTGAGTGACAGAGGGGGTGGGACAGGCTGTGTTGCAGGTCATCATATACAATCATACCTGTAGGTAGTCAGATCAGTCTGTCTATGTATATGTATCTACATATATCTATATCTGCATGTGTGCATTACATAGATATGTTGGTACAATATTCTATCGACATCTGTCTATGTATTCCTACATCTCTCTCTATGTATGTATACATATATGCATATCATATATATATATATATATATATATATATATACATATATATATATATATACACATACATATGTTGACATACATACATATCCATATGTTAGACAGGTATATCAACATATTTGTCTACTATACTGTATACACACACTAACATACTGCTAAACATACATAGCTGTGTAACCTAATTTGTACATGGCACTACAACCTACAATCAAACAACATTGATATGTGCACATAGATGCTCTCACATACAAATGTATGTACAGCCTTCACTGATAGTTGCTGTATGTCTCCTGCCCTTTACACATCTTCATATACATATGGATACAGACCAGTGACATATATGGAGGGTTCACAGTATGTAGACCTTTATAGTATTACTTTACATTACCTGTGTTTGTCACAGCTGCTTCTGCTGCTGTCTGGTTCTCTGTCCTGCTGCTCCACTTCCCAGTTGTCAGCTTTCAGGTAGCTGTTGCTGAACAATTCGTTTCTGTCTGCTTAATTGCAGTTTTCTCTGTCTCTCTCTCTCTCTCTCTGTCTGACTCTCACCTCCTTCTCAGGGTGCAATGAAAGTACTGCATGCGTGGACATGGAGTACAGCATACTTTTGTAGGTATCTGCATATGCCCATGTGATGGCCTCTGCACCAATTGTTAGCCGGCATTTGCTAGCTGCATGCAGCCAGTTGTGTACTGATTGCAGTTCTCACTGTGATTTCAGAACAGTGCTATAAAAAGGTATGTAAGATAGGCGTAGCCCTTTCAGATGTTAAGGGCAGGGACCATGCTGTTATGCTGTGGACAATGTTCTGTGAGTGTAAAGGTTGGTATCTCTCTCATATTTCCAGGTGTGTTGTAGATTAACATTCCTCCATTCATTTCTCCAGTTTCCTGTACTAACTGTGTATGTACACTGACAACTACAACTACTACTATTGTTAATGTGTGTGTGTGTGCTTTCCTTTCACATTTGCTTGCACTCTGTTGCTAGGTCTTCAATAGTTGCCCTTTACAGTCACTACTTCTATGCCTGCTAGGTGTCTTGACTGTAGTGTGCTGCTGTAGCTTTCCTATTTTCCATGTACATTCACACCTTGGAATGCTTGCTATATCTGCATGCAGTGTGGTCTGGCCATGGTGTGGGCCTTGACATCTATTAGGGTATTTGAGTATGCTGCTAAGCAGGCACCAGAGACCTTCAGGTTTATCAGTTATGTGCCTCGTGGAATGGTACATATCAGTGGGGTACACCCATTAAAATATCTGGTATGCTGCAGTTGTGACTGTGGGTTAGCATGAGCATATGTATTACTACACTTTTTCTGCCATGCGAGTGGTGAATACTTTCTGGACTCCATAGTTACCATTGCATGTCTTACACCTTTCTGCCTACTGTTTGTACATTTCACATGGGGTCTGTGGGGCATCCCTGTAAGACATTCACTGTTGCTATGTCTAGGTTCTTAACTATTCAAATATGGTGGTGTTGGACCCGTCATGTGTACAGATATTTGCAGGCTGTCCACATTTCTGCCTCATAATTTGGTCAATATCTCATGCACACCTTTATCTGTCAGGTCAGTCTGGGCTCAAGTCAGAATATGGTGACAAACATTCAAGTTCCAGACTGCATACCCTTCCAAACATCCCACAAGGTGTAGACCCTGTTACTTTCTGAACTGTCTGCGTTTGTTGTAACTTTATTTGTAATGTGTCCCTGGTTTTGGGCCTTTGCTCCACATATTTTATTACTTGGTCCGGATGTGTTCCTGTAAGAGGTTGTGGGGTATGGGCAGTGCTTATCCTGCTGTGAGTATGTGTGTGTCTTGCAAGGTGCTATGGTGACATTATTACCTACTAGCTTCCAACTAGCATGGCTGTTTCTGTTCACACACTACTATTATGAAAATCCACCAGTTTTGTTTGTGATTCTAAATGTCATGCTTTGTGTACTACACATCTATATTCCCTTTACATTCATTCCTACTGTTAAATGATATATTTACTTTAGCACAATGTTTCTATATAAGAGTCATGGCTTAGTGGTAAGTCATGCAGACTATAGTTGCCAAGGTCCTGGGTTGGAGACTCACAGTGGGATTTTATTTTTCATTTGAACTGAGTACAAGACCTGTCAATCAAAGTGCCTAAGGCACTTTTAAGCAGTTGTAACCGGGTTAGCGCTGGTTTGCGTGAGCTCACGCATGCGCACTGGTGGTTAGCTGCGAGCACACCCGCTTACAACCACTTAAACGTGCTTACTCTTGCGCACACCCGTGCTATTTTCCTTGAAAGAAAAGAAAATGGGGAGACAGGAAAGTGGTGAAAAAGGGGTCACAAAGAGGGTAAGACAGTAGGGAAACAAGCTTGGGATGTGCAGGAGGGATGTAGGTAAGGCCCATAGCTGCCCATTTCTTCAGCAGCAATAGCTGTGCATATGTATGTAATTTGGTGTGACATTTGAAACCTTCCACCCCTGAGAGAGGTGTCAGGACAACAATAATACTTGTTGTACAGCCAATTGGAATTGATAGGTTCCATGTCCAGTAGACATGTGTGCGGAATGGGCAGCTATGTATGGAGCGTAATTTTTTTGTGGGTACACAGTGCCCTTTTTTTTTTTTTTTTTCAGGTGAGAGTGGTATGTCAGGTGAAGGTAGTCTGTACAGCTGGGGAGGTAGGTTGGGTAGGTTAACAGACAAGACAAACAAGACGCATACAGGGGTGGTGTATGACACATGTGGGGGGGTTACACAATTGACGGGGACGGAGGTTTGGATATCCAGAGCCCATCAGCCCACAGATGGCAACAGTGGAACTGATATCCCCACCCATAGGCAGTTGCCACTGTTCCTTCACTGCCCAGGACGGGGCTGTGCTGGGGGCTGTGTAGGCGGGGCAACGGGCATGCCCGTTAGTTGCGCCACCCGTGCCTTGAGCTGGCGTAGGGGCTCGAGGACAGAGTCCCGAATCTCCCTACGCACCACAGTCCGGATGCTACGGAGGGTGAGTGGTGGATCTCCTCTGGCCACACTTGCAGAGGGGGGGCGAGCCCCATCCCCTGCAGCGCTTCCACCCGCAGGTGGCACAGGGCCACCGGAGGAGGGTCCGGATTCGGCACTAGTGCCAGGTGCACTCGCCAGCTGAGGTGGGAGAGGTGGGTCCGCTGGAACCTGCCTTCCCTGTCGTTCTATGTTTTGCATTATGTCATGACAGTTTGGGTTAGTGACATTTAATACCATTCACAATTAGTTGTAACAGCATGCATTAGTATTCCCATTAACCAAACACCCAGATATTCACACCATTGAACAGCGTGCATAACACATGCATAATTTGAACAGTAATACACAGTCCAACAACATGCAGGGTTGATTGATGGCAACAGGCCATCAGGTGTGGATGTATGAACAGGGCGGATGCATCAACAGACATGCAAATATATATGACCCAACAGGACAGACGTCCAGGGGTGGTAATTGTGATTGCACATACCATTTTCACGTGGAATGGGTTATAGGTGGTTAGAGGGTGGGGTAAATAAAGTAATATTAACACCTTCGAATACAAATACATATGCTGTACATTTCTAATAGCTACAGTTATATACACACTACTGTTCTAACTACAGTGTCCTATATGTTAACTACTTAACCTTGCAGATGGAACTGTTACTGCAACATCAATCTACATTTTATTGCTATTCATACACATTCATATCGAGCTTTGTTCAGATACATCATCCTGTTACCTGTGCTTTATATACTTGTGGACAAGTGTGGATGTTTGGTATATCAGACAATCATCCTATCTGCGTATTTCAGACTGGGAGAAACATATCCAGATGTTGGTGTACACATTCCACATGCAGCAACACTTTGAACAGATTTTGCTGTTTGGTTCTGAGTCTCACATGCATTTAATTCTGTCCTAACTGCAGTATGGTTTATTCAGGGGTTAGAACTACTGTATTGCTGTATTCCTGACACTTTCTCACACTCTCTCACTTGCTTTCATGTTACTATTCAGACTGGTACTTCTAGGCTTTATTGACATGTTTTAACAACAGTTATTACAGTTCTTTCCAGCAGTCTCACTTCTGTCATGTTTCAGTATTTCCACAGGGATATATTTCACACATGTGATGTCATCCTCTTCTGCAGCTATACTTTACATGCTGCTGCAGGTTGTGTACTATTTTCTTACAGGCAGGGCAGTTTTACTCAAAAATATATGTTGGACAGTGTCATGTTTAGTTTACACTTACAGGTTGGGAACTGTTGTAATCAGGCAATACTTGCATACACTTTCACACTGTTACTTGCAGATTTAATTCCTTCCTGGCTACACTGCACTCTTTTGCTGACTGTCATACATTTATATATCTTTACAGTTACTAGTAGTGGATTACTGACCTGCCTGGTGGCGCAACCGCACCAGCCTATCGGCATAGGCTCTGCGGTTCACAGAACGGACACCTGCAGCTGTAATATAAATGAAGTAATATTGGAATACACATCTCCATAATTTCAGGTAGTTTAACTTTCTACATACATAATTAATTGTTACTTACTCAGTGGTGGGGCGTTGGGTGATTGCCGGGCCTCCTGGATCCAAAGGTTCAGTTGGTCCTGCTTGCATCTCTTCAGGTCCGCATGGTGGTGACGGACCTGCTCACCTATCCTTGGAATTCCTGTGGCACTGGTGAGTTCATGATCCAACTGGTCCCACGCCTCAGCCCTGTACGCTCCCCAGAGGACCTGGCCCTGCATGAGTTGGGCCTCATGTTTGTGGACTAGGAGCCAGGCCATGTACCTGGACTCCTCAACACCCCACCTCTGCGCTCGAAAGCGACTACCCTCACCTACACCTGACATTCTGCCTGCAGGTCTGTTCTACAATCGTTTATGCTGTGTATTCCCGCCTATGGGGCTTATATAGTCCGTTTTTCCCGCACATATCTGTGATTGGCCAGTTTGGAATTGTATCAACTTCAGTAAACCTGCATTGTCTTGCTGTAGTTTGTATTCATTCCTATATATGAGCTATTATTGCATTTCTAGGTACTGCTGTCATGGCTTAGTGGTTCTGTACCTTACTATGGTGTATAGTATCCTGGGTTCGAACCTGGCCACTGCTTTTTATTTTTCATGACTGTCTAGACATGTTGAGGGGTGTGTCTGTGTAAAAGCAGTTTTGATACGGCTTGCTCACCATTGCCCGTTGGTTAGCTTGTTTGCGCGGTGCGCAGCTCTGCGCAAATGGGGTAAGCTGGTTTAAGCCTCATTTGGCTATCAGCACGCATATTCCGCTCAGCTCAGTTAGGAGCACATATATTTAGCATGGTAAACCACTGCTCAGCTATGGGCACTCAGTTTGCACCAGTTGGACCAATGCTTATCTACGGGCACAAACACTCACTCTGTGGTACTGTAGCTCAGCTATGGGCACATCTGGCAGTTTATATTCATTTCTTAGCTCACATTTATTCAATATAAATGGGATATTTCATTGCATTTTACATATATTCTGGTTTTATGTGTACATATGTGTCAGGGACTTGTTTCCTGCTTATTTTGCAATAAAAAAAAAATTGTGTTGTGGGGGCTCGAACCATGAATGCCTGCTCTGCAGCCGGCATCTCTACCGCTACGCTATTGCTTCCTGGCTTATTTTGCATATTTAGTTCTTATATGCTTTCCCATTGACTGCTAACTGTAGCTGCGCTACGGGCACGCCCGCGCAAACGAGCGCACTCATGGTTAAACATCTTTACAATTTAAAAAAAATATGACATGTTCATTTATATTTCTTTTATATGTTTATGGTCTGTAGGGGCATGTGTTGTGTTGTGTTTATTCACATTTCCGTGGACTCTGTTGTGGGTGTCTACTTTGGGCACTTTTAGGCTTCTGGGGGTGTGTCCGCTTGCAGGGCTCAGCCTACGGACATGCCCCCTACTGTCTTACACGGACCGTGTTAGACTTAGGTGTGATTCAGCATGCTCTCATGAATATGCAGAGCATGCTGACATCACTCCGTTTAACTGCAGCCTCCGTGTAAGAGTTATAACTCTTACACGGAGGCTTCGTGAATCCTGGGGATTGATTATATTCCTATACTAGGTGTTTTGATTTACATTCCAGTACTGAAGCAACAAAGAAACATAAGACTGTTGCAAGAGATGCCATCAGTGTGATGATATATTTAATGGGGTCCATTTTGGGAAATTATTAAAAATATCCCAAAGCATTTTGAAAAAAAAAATAATTGAACTAGTGTTAACTGGATGCCATCTGCAAAAATCACAAAGCAACTTTTGCAAGCAATGCAAAATCAGTAAAAACAAGGTATAAAAATGATAAATTAATTGAGAAATGCTGTGAAATATGTCTTAAATCATCACTTTTTATTATAGCGAATAAAAAAATACCGAACAATCCATACTTGCCATTAAGTATGCATCCATATAAATTTAACTATTTCTGATAAAATTAATTTGTCCCATAGCAAATAAAATTAAATCAAAAACAACTATTCAAAGTACCTTATAGTTTGAAATATGAAACCTTAGATAGCCCAGACAAAGTTTTTCTATACTGGGACAATAGCCAAATACATGAATAACAATTGTCTCAAGTCCAACAGAAAAACATAACCTCTTGATATATTTGTGTAATGCAATAATCCACTGTCTGTAAATTTGTAATCCTAAAAAAAATTTAAAAAACTAAAACTACTTAGTCAACATCAATGTAACTTGTAATACTTTAAAAAGTGCCAATATACATTTTGATACCATCTTCAATAAAATATGATTCCGTCATCCACTGAACCCATTTGTCCTGAATCCACAATTCCTGTAGCAAATGTCTGCTTGCGAAGTTTCTTTCCTACAAGTTTAACTACTGAGTCAGCAAACTGTTTCCTAAATACTTAGTTGTCAAGATCTATCTTTCTAAAATTACTCTTTCATAATTCTCTAGTAATGTTCATATAAAGCTAAGCCGCATGCATTTACAAGTATCAAAACTTTAGAAAAACAAAGCACAATTAGTTGAACTATTACACTCACCATATATGTACTCAGCTATTATACATATGTTTTAGTAGAACTTTTTTTTTTTTTTCAAAAGATGTCTTCATGTTTTGATGAAGTATGGCAGAGCTTTTAGGTTCTCTGACCAATGCATTTCTACATCCTATACTATAACAAAATAAGTCAATAATGCAAACAAAGCAAACTTTGAAAAAAAAAAACTATGTCTCATAAATACCAATGAAAATTATATCCTTTGATTTTACAAATAATAGTAATCAACCAAAATGCACTTAACCTTAAAATAATAAGAACAAAGGCAATGTAAAACCAACATAAATAGCATAAAAAGTAGCTAAGAACAAAGAATAGCCAGTGCATGTTCAGAACTGGTAGCCAAACAACTTTAATTCCAAAACAGTTAAGTGTTTTTGTCCATCGATTCAGCATCAGAACTAAAGAGGATAAAAACAACACTCTCATTTAAGTGCTCAAAGTACTCATCAGCTGGATGCTGCAGGGGGTTGTAGACACTCTTTGTCTTACAACAAATTTTAAAATCAGAAGTAAAACTATAATAATTTTCAAATAATAGTTTAAAGTTAATGTTATGAATACAATGTTTTAAGTCAACAAGAATCTTGTCAACATCAACCCTGGCTCTAGGTGCAAATGTCAGTCTTTTTTGAACAGGCTAGTGTAAGCACCAGTCAGTGTTAGGAAGCAGTAGTTAAAAATGTTTAATTCCCAGTCATTATGTGATTTTTACAGCACCTATATTGAGAGGAACAGGGTCAAAAGAATTGATGTTAAAATCCATCAGCTACCACCTCGCTTTACTGTTCTCAGTCAAATGCTGTTGCTCAGATCTAAGAGTAAAATAGTCAACTGGAAAGCAGGGGTAGCTACTGAAGCAAAACTGGTTACATATTTAATCAGTCTTATATTAAAATCTGATATCCTGGAAGCTGCGAAGGATTAGCTGCATTTTTACACTATAGCACCTGTGAAGACATACCTGTGGAATGACAATGGTTTAATGCAGACCAGTAAGAACAAAATACATGTAAAACCATCAAAAACTGTCTTAAAAAGTAACTAAGAACAAAGAAAAGCCAGTGCACGTTGAAAACAGTAAGCAAAGAACTTTAATTCCAGAATAATTAAGTGCTTCTGTCCATCCATTCAGGCGTTTGCCAAACTTAGCAGAAAAATTAACAAAGATTTATAAAGGTTTAGGTAACATCCATAACAGTCAGCTGACCAGCAGACAGCCATATTGATGAGGGAAAGGCAGTCCATACAGCCTACCTCGATCTGGCTAAGGCCTTCGATACAATACCCCATTCGGGTATCATTGAAAAACTCATCAGCTTAAATGTCAACCCATACATCACAAGATGGGTTGCAAACTGGCTGAGTGACAGAACCCACAGGGTCAGAGCTGCTGGCGCCATGTCAGACTCAAAGCCTGTCACAAGTGGTGTCCCACAGGGCTCAGTCCTGGGCCCACTCTTGTTTGGGATCTACTTTCAGTACAAGCAAACACAGGAGGGTTATGGCTGACAAAGTTTGCAGATGACTGCAAACTGGGCGCCATAGTAGAAAACACATCTGACACAGATATCCTTCAGAAGGGTCTCACAGAAACGGATAACTGGTGCCAGAGCCACGGCCTAAAGTTAAATGCCAAAAATGCATAGTCATACCCTTCGGGAAAAACAAGGTTACCCCTAGCTACCAAATAGGTGGCAATCCACTGAGCACAGAAGAAGTTATCAGGGACCTGGGGACCCAGGTTGATAGTAGTCTGTCATTCGACACCCATGTAGCTAAAGTAGTTAGGAAGACCTTCTACATTGCCCACCTTATCATGAAGGGATTCTCATCTAGATCAAGGGAGGTCATAGTCTCCCTTTACTCATCACTCATCAGACCAATGATTGAGTACAATGCCCCATTCGGAATGTATCTGACCCGACACTTGCAGCAGCTGGAGAGGCCACAAAAGTTCCTCACCAAAAGGATAAAGGGTCTCAAAATCTGTCCTATGCTGCCCGACTGAAAGAACTCCAGCTCTATTCAGTCGCTTACCGCTTGCTCAGAGGTGACCTTTGCCTAACATACAAGGCCATGTCAAACCCAGATTTGATGAATATGCTTCACCTCAAAAATCTAGATCCATCAGAGCCACAAGGGCGGGAGACTTAAACCTTGACACGGCTATTAATAGGACGTGCTGGAGGGATAGATTCATCACCCAAAGACTCCCTATGCTGTGGAACAAAATCCCGGTACATGTGAGGCAGAGCACCTCGCTGGCCTTGTTCAAGAGAAATCTTGACCAATGGATGGGAGATCGCAGATATACCCCAGGGATTACCTCAGTGTCACTGCTCGACAGAGGCACAGAAAAATAATGGGTATAGTTCCCCATACTAAAGGGGTGGCCTAAGCCACAAAACGATGGGCTAGGCTTGTAAATGCCCTCGGGCAGATAGCCTAGTATGAACCTATGAACCTATGAACCTATATGATAAAAAATCATGAATAAATTTAGGAATAAATTAAAATATATACTGATACATATTAAGTATAGTTACACATAGAGATACACACACAAACGCACACATGCACGCACACACACACACACACACACACACACACACACACACACACACACGCACACACATATATATATATATATATATATATATATATATATATATATATATATATATATATATATATATATATATATATATATACATACAGTGGATATAAAAAGTGTACACACCCCTGTTAAAATGCCATGTTTTTGTGACATCAATGTATGAGACCACAATAAATCATTTAAAAACTTTTCCCACCTTTAATGTGACTTATAACCTGTAAAATTCAATTGAAAAACAAACAAATCTGTTAGGGGAAAAAATATAAAAAATAAAAAACGTACATTAAGCTGTTTGCATATGTGTGCACACCCTTAAACTAATACTTTGTTGAAGCACCTTTTGATTTAATTACAGCATTCAGTCTTCTTGGGTACACACCTGCCATCAATTAAAGAGACTCTGATTAACCCCAAATAAAGATCAGGTGTCCTAGTAGGATTTTCCTGATATTTACTCAGTTGCCTGCTACAGCAAAAGCCATGGTTCGTAAAAAGCTTACAAAGCATCGAAGGGATCTCATTGTTGAAAGGTATCAGTCAGGAGTAGGGTACAAAAAATTTTCCACAGCATTGGGTATACCATGGAACGCAGTGAAGACAGTCATCAAAAAGTGGAGAAAATATGGGACATCAGTGACATTGCACAGAACTGGATGTACCTCCAAAATTGGTGAAAAGACAATATGAAAACTGATCAGGGAGGCTGTCAAGAGACCTACACTAACAGTGAAGGAGCTGCAGGAATTTCTGGCAAGTACTGGTTGTGTACTACATGTTACAACAATCTCCCGTATTCTGCATATGTCTGGACTATGGGGTAGGGTTGCAAGATGGAAACCTTTTCTTATACAGAAAAACATCCAGACCTGGCTAAAATTTGCAAAACAACACATCAAGCATCCCAAACTCATGAGGGAAAATGTGTTATGGTCTGATGAGACCAAGGTTGAACTTTTTGGCCTCAATTACAAAAGGTACGTTTTGGTGCAAAAACAACACTTTGCATCACAAAAAAAAAACACCATCCCCATGGTGAAGCATGGTGGTGGCAGTATCATGCTTTAGAGTTGCTTTTCTTCAGCTGGAACTGGGGCTTTAGTCAAGGTGGAGGGAATTATGAACAGTTCCAAATACCAGTCACTTTTGGCCCAAAACCTTCAGGCATCTACTAGAAAGCTGAAGATGAGGAGCAATTTCACCTTTCAGTACAACAATGACCCCAAGCATAGATCCAAATCAACAAGAGAATGGCTTCACCAGAAGAAAATTAACGTTTTGGAATGGCCCAGCCCGAGCCCAGACTTTAATCCAATTGAAAATCTGTGGGGTGACCTGAAGAGGGCTGTGCACAAGATATGCCCTCACAATCTGACAGATTTGGAGCAGTTTTTCAAGGAAGAGTGGGCAAATATTGACAAGTAAAGATGTGCTATGCTGATAGACTCCTACTCAAGAAGACTGAATGCTGTAATTAAATCAAAAGGTGCTTCAACAAAGTATTAGTTTAAGGATTTGCACAATTATGCAACCAGCTTATTGGAGGTTTTTTATTTTTTATATTTTTCCCCTAACAGCATTGTTTTTCAATTTCAATTGAATTGTACAGGTTATAGATCACATTAAAGGTGGGAAGAGTTTTGAAATGATTTATTGTAGTCTCATTTTTTATATCACAAAAACCTGGCATTTTAACAGGGGCGTGCACAAATTTTAAATCCACTGTATGTATGTATGTATGTATAAATATATATATATATATATATATATATATATATATATATATATATATATACATATGGTTTACAATCACATAGTCGATCACATTGTGTGCGATCAACGTATGTGCGTAAAGCAGGTAGCAGAACCATTAGTGCGAGTATTATATTGTCGAACCTTACAATAGCGAACAGCCACTATAGCAAGGCTTGACAGATTAGTGCAGATCGCACTATAGTGGGGATTGGGAAATGTACCCTTTCCTCAGTATAGTGGGATCTCGGAGTTTGTATATATAAGTGGGGGGGGTGTGGGGGGGGGTGCATGTTAAAATATGTTTAGCGGCTAAGAGAATTTCAATGAAGTTGAAATGTTCGACATTCAACTTCACTGAAATGCTCAGTTTGGCAATTACTGTGGTCAGTGTTGTGATTTTCAAACATTTTCTTCGGATATATGCACTTTCAGCCACAGTGGTGTCAAACATGTGATAGTAAACCTATATATATATATATATATAT
This sequence comes from Protopterus annectens, assembly GCF_019279795.1. Taxonomy (NCBI): domain Eukaryota; kingdom Metazoa; phylum Chordata; order Ceratodontiformes; family Protopteridae; genus Protopterus; species Protopterus annectens. Next base: position 562,194,968 of record NC_056732.1, read on the forward strand.
ATATATATATATATATATATATATATATATATATATAAATGTCAATAATGTTAACCATGAAAAACAGACTTACTTATATTAAATCCAAGATTGCCATTCTCAGGATATTCCCTTTTCTCCATTGTATGGCAATCTCAGAAATTCTGTGTGGGGGGATCAGCTTGTCTTCTATATTTATTTTGCACATCATTGGTGCATGGTGTCAAATCGTTATTGCAAAAAAACAAGTTTAAGGGAGAAGAGTAAAGGTCAGGTGTTCACTCTTCGCCTGCATTTTTGGTGATTGTATGTGTGTGTGTGTGTGTGTGTGTGTGTGTGTGTGTGTGTGTGTGTGTGTGTGTGTGTGTTGAGTGCCGACATTTCAATAGTTAGCTATGGAAAACTATTAAAATGTTAAAACAAAGAAGTAAAAAAAGTCACAATTTTGCTTCTCTTAATTTTAAAGCAGTTGAATCATGGATGTTGGCATTTAAGCTGGGGGTGGTTGGTCGGTGGCATTCAACAGCTAGAGAAGTTCATTTTACTCAAGTTGCATCTCCCTTGCCAGCCCCAATACAGACTATAGCTACTTAATTAATGATTTAAAAAAGCACTTTTTAAACAGCATGTTTGCTGATGGTACTTTTTTATCCATTCTTTTCATGTCATCTAATTGCCTATGTATCCTGGCCTGTCAGGGTCTTATATAAAGAAATCTACTTCTTCAAAAACATACTGCTGTTAGTGATCTAGCTAGATAATCAGACCATCTCTTTTTTAACTGAGCTAGGCTTATGGTTAAAATGGTAGCAGCTTTCAAAATGCAGGTAAGTGTTCAAAAATATTGGATTTATAAAAATAGTGCATCGGAGACTGCCCTTTTGTATATCCATAAAACTCCTCACATGAATGTAATCGATACTGACTGTATGAAAATTGGAGGTAAATTTTAAAAAGGGGGAAGATTCAAATAAAAAAAAGAATTGACTAACTTTTTTCCACACTACCTTTGCATCAAATGAATATGTCATTTAGGTATCTTGCATAAAAATGCAAACATTTTTTGAAATCAGATTTTAAAACAAATGCAAATTTCCAGTAAGATAGAATTACATTGTCACACATTATAACAACTGCTGCAACATCAACACTAAAAGTAAAATATTTATTAGTTAAAACAGGGTTCATAAAATCATTTAGCAGCCTAACATCCACATTAGATAGTCTTTCAAAATTAGAAACTCATTCAGTGAACCATTGTAAACATAGATTATGTGGTATCACTGGAAATATCTGTAGCATATCAAATGTGGCAATCTTATCATCAATAATAAAAGTAATAAATATTAATTCTATAGAATATGCTGTGAGTCTTTCAAACCAGTGCTGTTACCAGCAAAACTTTTTTTTTTAATTTTCTCACCACAAATAAACCAAATGGTTCAGTTTTAGAAACACAAGCAGCCACTATAGGCCTACGTGATGGGTAAACATTTTTGTACACTTTGCTATTTCTAAGATGTCAGAAAAGAAAGGCCCAGGGCTGCAATAAACTCCACACAGGAATAGTACTATTCCTGCACAGAGTGGTTCATGTCCATGTAGCCAGACCAGCCCACCTTGCATATTCATGAAGGCATGCTGCTGTTAAGGCTAAATGGACATGAACCATGATCGAGTGCAGGGGACATGTTTAAGTAGCGCAGAGACTATGAACACACCCCCTGCACTCAGAGAGCACCGTAAGAAACCTTCAAAAGTATTTCAGTGTCTGCGGACACTGAAATGAAATTAAAATGATTATTTCAGGTTCCGTGGACACTGAAATAGCTAGGGGAGCAAGAAACTATGCAGGGGCTGTGTGACAGGTTCTGTCACACGCACTCTGCATTGAAAACATGCCGTATGACACTTTGCAAGTGCTGTCAATGTCTGTGGACACTGAAAACTAATAAAATAGCTATGTCAATGTCCACAGACACTGAAACAGCTTGTAGATCTGTAAGGAAATGCATGGTATGTGTGACAGGTTCTGTCATATGGCACTTTGCAAGTGCTGTCAGTGACAGCTAATAAAATAGCTATGTCAGTGTCAATGGACACTGAAACAGCCTGTAGATCTGTAAGGAAATGCAGGGGGTGTGTGACAGGTTCTGCCACACACCCCCTGCATTGTTAAAGTGCCATACAGCCATAGCTGTTAACTGTACAGGTGTCTGCAGAATTCCCAAATGCCCGCCTCACATATGTTTCACCCTCCTAGAGCAATAAAGCAGTACAAAGCTATAAATAATAAAGGGACAATGCCACAAAAATAGGTAAACATCCTAACTAGTGCACTGACAAACCTGAAAGCTGATAGAATGAAAGGTTTTCAGTAGCACATACTTCCTGCAGGGTATGAAGATTGAAAAAGAAATGTCTGCCATGTGAAAGCACCGTACGGCCATAGCCGTTAACTGTACAGGTGTGTGCAGAATGCCCAGATGCCTGTTTCACTTACTTTTTACCCTTCTAGAGCAATAAAGCTGTAGAAAGTCATAATTAATGGGGGGACAAAACCACAAAAATAGGGACATGTTAAATATTGTACTGACAAACCCGAAAGCAGACAGAATAAAAGGTGTGCAGCAGCAAGGACTTCCTGTAGGGTATGAAGACTGAAACAGAAATGTCTGCCATCTGAAAGTGCTATACGGCCATAGCTGTCAACTCAACAGATTCATTCAGAATGCCCAGATACTTGCCTCACATACCTGTCAACCTCTTAGAGAAAGAAATCTGTGGAAGGCCAGAAATAATATATATTTTTTCCATACTAAGGAATGTTTAAGCATAGCTGAGTGGGTGTGGACATTATGGCCCTCTGCTTAGCATTGCTTAAACACCCCAGAAGAGATAAATAAAAATATACAACTACATTCCCAAACTGAGATAGTGTAGTGGTTACAGTCCCAGCTTTACATGCAGGTAAGCAATTTATTTTTACATGGGAAAGCAGTGTTAAAATCATTATTTTCATTTTAAAGCATGTAGTAAATGATTTTTGTCAACCGGGGTAGTTAGCTGGTGTAAAATGGAAGTGTAAGTGCATATAACATGTGAAACCACCCATGTATACACAAGTGTCCCATACAGTACAGTCACACCCCTTGCCAATGTAATGAAAGCACATAGATGGATGTCATGTAAAGTAAATCATGTACACTTACTAAATGAAGTCATTATTTTGATAATGTTTTAAAAATGAAAAGTGAGCAATAGTTATCAGGTTTAAGCATCACTTACACATGAATGCTAAGCAGCAGGTAGCTCAGCTAAGTGGATTTGTGCACTGTTAAGCAGTGCTCAGCAATTACCCCTTTAAGCACTGTTCAACTCCACTTAGCAGATTTGTGCACTGCTTAGCAGACCTTAACATGTTCAAAATGGTCCAATGATGGCAAAGGGCAGGAATATAGCCTTATTTAAATGGCACAGGTGGGAATACAGCCAGAATCTGTTATAGTTCATCTGTGCAGGTACTATGGCTGCTGTAGGTGAAGGAGATCACTTTTGGACACAGCACTGGAGCATTCAGGAGTCCAGGGTCATGGCTGGACTCCTCGTAGAAAACCATGAGGTGAGACTGCTGAAGGGCCAGTACCAGTGCTAACAATACAAACCAGGGTCTGGGACCATCTTGTATATGATCTCAGCAGTGCTACTGGCATTCGCCAGACTGGTAAGCAGGTGCGGCACCACTATGCTGACCTAAAGTGGAGGAAGAGGGGGAGTTCTTGGCCCAGTGGCTCCAAGATGCATGGGCAAGAAATGCTCCAGTAGTAAGTAAGTATCACTATCAAGTAGTCTGTAGCAAATACTAGCCTGAGAATGTGATAGACAGGTATGCATAATGTTTGTTTTTCTCCCCCACAGCTGCAGCAGAGAGGGCTAGTAATGTAGAAGCCCATGGCAACAGACTGCTGAAGTGGTGCCGACAGGCTGATGAGTATAAATCTATTTTGCAGTATATTGTTCAAATAGCTAAGAAGGAGTACAATGCTTACTGCTAGTAGGTATACTGCTACTGTGTGTACTGAATAAATAAAAAAATGTGACTGACTAATATTGATGTGTAATAAAGATCCCTACAAAAACTGTTGTGTTTATTCTGGTATGTTGTTGTAGACATATAGAATGTATATAGGTTCTTCACAGCAAATATGGTTGTGGCAGCATACATTAACTGAGGTTGTTCTGTGAACCAGATGTTAAGAAAAACTGTAGATGATGGAGCTATAAAACAAGATACAACTGAAATGTGAAATATATACTGCACTAAGCTCTAAACCCTGAACTGTAATGTGTAAAGTTTCAAAGTGTGTTCCATCCAGCATTGCCTTTTGTTAACCTTTGCTTTCCAGATTGTAGTAATCCAAAGGATTAATGCACAATACAATAACTATCTGTTATGCATGCATCACAGGATTACATGTTCAGACTGTCTACCCAGAGACTATTAGAAAGAAATCAGTGAATAAAAGAAAAAGCAGTTCCCCAGTAGCTCAGTGGGATTACAACTAGCTTAGTTGTTAATTTTGCACACCCAGACATGGTTCAAATCCAGGGAGTGTTAGTAAGATGTGTGCGTATCTACACACCAGGAAACAGGAATAAATGTAAAAACAGTCAGATAGTGTTAACAGATATTTTCTCCACAGGTTTTACAGGTAAGGAAATGTTGGTAGCAGCTGTATGAAGGGTATACTAATAAAATGTGTGCAACTGTTCAACTGTCCAACCACATGCCTGCAAATGACAGCAGGATAGGTAGATACAACATACACTCTTCCTGATACCTGTCTCTCAAGTGTCATGATGTCACAGCTAGTGGTCACTGGTGTCAATAATCCTGGACACAAATAGGAAACCAGTTGAAGTATGCCAGTAGCACACTCACATAACAACAGTTCAGGGTACCCCTCCTGTGCCAGATATGTAACCCTGACATGCACAAGTCCCCTCTAGTAATATACCCAGAATTGCCACAGTTTTCCCCATACCATCCAGGCTTATAGTTTAATAGGCATGTTTGTGCTACAGAAGCTATGGGCCATAGGCAGATGTAAAGTGAGGGCAGACCCATAAAGTACTGAGCAGTAGTGTTGTGGAAAATAGAAACACAAACAGCTGTTAATGGACTTTTTGTCTCTCCCCCCACCCCTCATCTGGATCAATACTATAATTCATATTCTACGGGTATGTTTTTCTACAAACCTAATGTTGGGACTTGTGTTTTATTATTGTTCATATATTCGATTGGTTGCATGTTAACATACCTTTTTCAAATACCACTGTTGTTGGCCTATTGCCATCAATGTTACTGGCTTGTTGTTACGATGCGTACTGTTGTTCCATTTATGCATGTGTTCATTTTGCTATGCAACTAATCAAATCTGTATTATGGGGTTAATTGGAACACCCACACATGCTGTTATAACTAATCTTGAAATGTGTTATGCATGACTAGCCAACATATTTTTTAAAACCTCAACATGATAGCACATTTGGGAAGACAGATCCTGGCAGATCTGCCTGTCCCACCTCATCTGGCCATGGCACTGGGCCCCAGCACATCTGGGACCCAACCTGGGCCTTCCTTGTCCACTGGTCCTCCACCACCTTCAGGTGGAACTGCCTCATGGGATGCACCAGAATGAGGGTTGCTGATGCACCTCGAGGGCCAGGCCATCCCTCCTGTCCAGCCCTCAGCACAGCCACCTATGAGGACATGAATTAACAGTGGTGAATGTCCATGGGTGGGGAGCTTAGTCTCACTATATCCATTTTGGGGCTCATGGGCTTCGGATTCCCAACCACCTTCCCCATCAAATGTGTTTATCCCCTCATGTGTCATATTTCACCCTTTTCTGCTGTCTTGTCTGTCTGCAAATGTAACCTATCCCACCCAAGCTACCTCCCCAAACATACCTACAGCCCTTCCCCAACATCCCACTCTCACTTTAAAAAAAGGGCAGCTGTCCCACAAAAAAAAGCATTGCCCCATACATAGCTCTACATTTTGTCCCCATGTACAGTGAAACTAATCAATCAATCCACAGATTATTCTGCAAATGCCTGTTGCCAACACCCCTCCCTATCGGGTATGAGGCTGTAAATTCCAAATTCTATACAGTTTATTCACATCTGTTGCTGCTGAAGAAATGTAGAGCTATGGTCATTTCCTATACCCATCCTGCACATCCCGAGATGCTTTTTATAATGTTTTTCCCTCTGCTTGCCCCCATTTCACCACTTTCCTATCACCCTTTTTCTTTTCTTTAAAGAAAATTAGTGTGAGTGTAAGCGGAAGTAAGTGGTGCTAAGAGAAGCTAACAGGGCTTAACTATCTTTTAGCATCACTTAGCTCTGCCCAAAACTGGACAAACCCATTTACAACTGCTTAAAGAAGCCTTAATCATTCTGTCTCCATCAGCCCTTGTTCTTCCCAGCAAGAATCAAACCAGCACTGCCAAGTCTCAAACCCAGGATGCTGTGCACCACAATCACAGCAACATATCACTACATCATCTGAACTGTGGGAATATAAAATGCTTTTACAAACATATCATCCAATCCGGTCATTTAATATTAATGAAAAAATAATAATCACTTCCTACTCTGGAACACAGGACCATGTGTACATCACAGCAACATACCCCTACACCATCTGAGCTGCAGGAATTTGTAATGTTTTTACAAACATATCATGCACAACAGTCATTAAACATAATGGGGAATTATATATCTGTAGTACTGTTATATATATATATATATATATATATATATATATATATATAGAGAGAGAGAGAGAGAGAGAGAGATACCAATGTGTATATATATATATACACACACATATGTATATATATATATATATATATATATATATATATATATATATATATATATATATATACATATATATATATATCTTCATACATAGATATATAAACAGATAACCAACCCCTTACTGCAACACATCTGCTAAAAGCCCTACAAACTGGGGGGATAAAGGGCAAACAATTGTGACATCTTTGAAATATGTCTGTCATACATGTAGAAGTCTGCTAGAGTGGCATGGTGTGCTTTACAATGCCAGATAGATTCCAGGTCTGAAACACAAATAAATGTCATTATTTACTGATGTCAATGCTCATATCATCCCAGTGATTTATCAGCAAATGACAACTGTTGTGGCCAACAGACAAAACATATGATCCATGCAGCAGGACATTGTCTAGACATCTGGGCAGTGGAGAGGTAGGACTGCAGTCATGAAACTGAATGGAAAAACCCATGACAGCTGCCAATCATGTCACCCAGCACCTTCTGAACCACAGTAGGACCAACATAGCACTAAACCAAATCATCTCTGGGCAATTACCCATGTATATCCAAATAAATCACGCACTACATAGATGGAACTGTAGGGAAAAGCAGATAGTAGTGCATAAATGTTCACCCACAACCACTTGCACCACAGTCACAGTAACATACCAGTACCCCAAATGAACTCTAGAGTACAACTACTGTTTGAACAAACATATCCTGATTCCCAGTCACACACTACAGTGACATATATTGGCCCAACTCACAGTGTACTGAGAATCCTGAGGTGTTACAGGACATTTCTCAGCCTGCCCTTACAAACATACACACCTGATAGACCACCAGCAGCCATAGCAGCACAGCCAGATAGGAAAAGGATCTGTGACCCTCATATCTGCTACTCTCTCTACTCAGCCAAACAAACATCTACACACAACACTGCTACACAATCAGAATGTCCAGTGTGTGAGACTATATTCATGGCCCTGCCGCATTCCACTTCCAGGAGTCTGCTAAGTCAATGGGATGATACCTTGAGTGCAGTCACTAAATAATGATATCACATACCTCTGACCCTCTTACTGCAAGACATCTGGACAAAGCCTGACATAATGGGGGAACAGTGGCCCAAAAACAGGGGCATATTTGAAATATTGCTGTTAGAAACTGAAAAGTTGATAGTGTTACAGGGGTTGTAACATATCTTTTCTGAGGGATATGAAGTCAGAAACACAAATGAATGTTAGCATTTACTGACTGCAATCCCCAAAGTATGCTATTGATTTGTCAAGGACAAAAACTGTCTAAGGAACAGACAAAACATAGGAGTCAAACCTCTGTCCATTCTGTGGATAGCCCTACAGTTGAGAGTATGTCAACCACATAACACTGCCACACTTAATATCATGCAGAAAATCCATGTCCACACAAACCCTGTTAAATTAGCATTAATCCAACTGTATAACAGCAATACTTACATTCTGTCTCTAGGTCTGGATCCTTCTCCCCCATTTTGTTGGGCTGTCTCCACATTTTATGTTCTAAGTGGTATTTCCAACTACCCTCTGTGATGCTGTTGTTCATACACCTCCATGATGTCCCCCTCACAGGCAAGGAAAAGTGCCAATGCCCACATGAAGAACTCAATTATAGGGGAGTATTACCATGCCATTGGCTACAGGACTAACAACGCAGCTGTTCTGCATGCAATTAGCAAGTGGGGTACACCAGTTGATGCACAGGCCATCAGCTGCTCATGAGCATTACCTACAAAAGGCATGCTGCTGCCTATGCAAAACAGATGTATACCCAACATCTCTGAGACTGACAGACAGACAGACAAACAAAACAAACAGAAACTGGAAGCAATCCAACTATACTTGGAAAAATAATAAAAAGTATGTCAATCAAGTAAGAATGTAATGGAATGCTGTAGGGGGTATGTAATAATGGGAAATAGGAAGTTTCACAAATATGTCTCAACAAGACTTGCTCTACTGATATAGTGCTGATCAGCACCTATGGCCATAGCACCTGGGTCTGTTTGCAATGACATAGATCACAGCTCAGGACTTGAGTCACCCCAGGAAAGGATGGCTCACATATGACTACTACTGGAGTGTCTGTTGAACATTACTGACTTTGACACTGCTAGGCCTGATTGTGGGATGTCGTAAATATCCATATGTTACTTGTGAATACAACTATGATACATGTTTGTCTCACAAATCTAAGAGACCTATACAGGGTATGTGCATAGTAAACTACTGTTGCAGATGTGTGTGTTGAATTGCATATGATATACTGAGCTCATACCATTTAACTGTCCAGCGTTATGCACACTGACCATATGTGTGCTCATATTTGTAGTCATTTACTCATAGAATTGTATTATGTCTGGCAAATCAGTGGCAAATCTGTGAAGACTGGCATTAGAACATAATAGCATATATATGAGTGTCATACATCCTCCAGGGTATTTTTGTAAATGCAATGCCTACTGTGCTATCAATTGACTTAAGATTGTTACAGCAATATTAATAAAGTGTCACTAATGTTGAGCCATTGCCCCCCATTTATGTATGGCATCCTCCAGATGTCCTGCTCTAACAAGTTGAGAGGTATGACTGAGCAGCAAGAGTGTAGATACAGTGTGCCATACTGACATAGAACAGATATGTATATCAGGTATTACTTGTGCACATGTATGTATGAGTAGGTGTACCTGGTAGCCTCATAACAACAGACATGAGATGCAAAACATCAGGCAAATAAGCTGTATATGTTGTACATGTGTGTAATCTTAGTTTCTGTGCATCCAACAGACAGACATTTCTACATCTACTGGTTGTTGCATTGCCCTGACACAGACATGGATACTAGAATAAGCATGATTATCAGGTTGAAATTGGGGAGGTGTCCAACTGTGTCATGACCTTGTGTCCATACCTACTACAGACAGCTATACGAGCACCTACATAGCTGCCTGGACTCACCAATACCTTACTAATAAAACCTGCCTCCACCAAGGTAGAGTAATCTCCTTTGCTGGACAGCAGCAATACACAAACCACATAATTGGTTGCTATATTGGCTGTACAGGGCCATGTAGGAGCAGTCACTGACTTGGAAGCAAGTCAACCTTTGTCTGAACGAATATATAAGGTCACAGGTGAATTACTGTAAGGCTAACTATGAGTACAAATCGGACACATCCATCAAGGCCAATCACAAGGCCATCTCCACATACGTCTTCAAACTCAGAGGCAACAACCCAACCCACCCTGTAATGGTGGTAAGTCACACCACATAAACACACCATAGCTATAGCCAAACCACTGCAGACAGGTTAAGGGAAAACATCACCCTCCTGTCCCACCATCAATATAGGTGGATATGCACAGCACCCGCACCCCTCCCCTCATCATCAGGGAGCAGGTCCATAATGCCTAATCAAAGTCAATATAAGTAAAAGTAAGTCTCCATGGAACCTGATAACATCCTTGTCTACATCCTACATGAACTCAGGCATATGATCCCAGCTCCATTACAGACTGTACGCAAGTAAATCCTGAGCACCATTGACATCCCATCTGCAAGGAAGACGGCCACTGTCATCCCTCTATGCAAAGATGAATGATGAATGGTGGATTATGCAATTTACTGGCCCTCTTTGGGGAAAACATGACACATCGGGACCAGGAGTGCAATGCAAGTTCATACTGTCCTGATAGATGGCAGTGGTATGATGTGGTTGTAAGCGGTGGCTAATGATAGTCACTGTTGATGTGCAGGTTCTGTAAATAACTTTGACCAATGTATGAGGTCCTGTGATGTGCTTCCCTGTTTATGTCTTCCAGGTGACATGCAGTGGCCAAGACAGGCAGCATATACTGCAGATGAAAATGCAGCCATCAGAGATACCATCATCCAGAACCATGGGGTGATGTTTGGCCATAGCCAACACAGTCTGCAGGAGCAGACCACCCTGTGGGATGACCTTGTCCACAGAGTTAACAACTTAGGCCACCATGGATGGATATATGGTCAGGTCAGGTATCAGGCAACTGACCTAATACACCATGCCCGACAAAGGGCTGCTGCCGTGGCCAGGGAATGTACTGCTACAGGTTGGGGTCCTGCCACACAGGCCCCAATTACAACAACAGAGGAGCTCCTTGCCAACCTTGGGGCAGTCACCACACACCAGCAAAGCCAACAAACACAAGTTGTGGAGGTGGGTGGCACCCAGGCAACAGGCAAGGAGAGTCCAGGTCAGGCCCCAGTGCACATCAATTGAATACTATAGCAGTCATACTGGCTTCTGTAGAGTATCTAGATGCATATGTCAGGTCAAACTGCATTTGTGGGTGGGGTTTTCTGATGCACATAAGTGCACATCTATGATGAAGGACAGAAAATTGTGTAGTATCAGAGCTTGTACTGTACATGTGCAAAAAAGTAGCATTTATCTTGTTCCAATGCCACATGTGAGTCTGCTGACAATACCTCTCCGCCACAACTACATAGGTACTTCTGGTCTGGATGTGGGACAGCAGCCTAAAGCTGGTGAGTATGGGATTGTCCAGTTGTGGCTCACCAGTACCCCAGGCATGTTAAGGTCATGAAGTTTACTATGCACACAACTGTTACTTTTAGCCATATTGCGATATGTACATGTTCACTTCTGGTGGGGTTAACTGCATTGCATCACAGTGGTTATCACAGGAGCCTATTTGCATGAGATGTAACATATCTGTACCATACCTCACAATCTGTCATTGCAAGACATCTGGACAAAGACCTAAAACTAAGGACATATTTTAAAAATTAGTCTTATACAGTGCATATAAAAGCATATAATAGGTGTACACACCCCTGTTGAAATGCCAGGTATTTGTGATATACAAAGGTGAGACAACAATAAAACATTTCCAAACTCTTCTAACCTTTAATGTGACTTATAACCTGTACAATTAATTTGTCAAACAAATAAATCTGTTAGGGATGCATAAGTGTGCACAGGCTGAAGCTAATACTGTGCTGAAGCAGCTTTTGATATAATCACAGCATTACGACTTCTTGGGTACACACCTGCCATCAATTACAGAGACTCTTTGATTAACACCAAATAATGGTCAGCTGTCCTACTTGGATTTTCCTGACATTTACTCAGTCGCCTGCTAAAGCAACAGCCATGGTTTGCATAGAGCATACAAAGCATCAAAGGGATCCCATTGTTGAAAGGTATCAGCCCAGAGAAGAGTACAAAACCATTTCCACAGCAGTGATTACACCATGGAACACAGTGAAGATGGCCATCAAAAGGTGGTAAAAATATGGAACAACAGTGACATTGCAAAGAAGTGGACATCCTTCCAAATGTGATGAAAAAAGAATACCAAAACTGGTCAGGGAGGTTGCCAGGAGACCTACAGCAACACTAAAGGAGTTGCAGGAAACTGGCAAGCACTGGTTGTGTACTACATGTGACAACAATCTCCTGTATTCTCCACATGTCTGGCCTATGGATTATGTTTGGAAGATGGCAGCCTTTTCAAACACAGAACAACATCCAGGTCTGGCTAAATTCTCAGGAACAATACATCAGGTCTCCCATAAGCATGTGGGAAAATGTGTTATGGTGTAATGAGACCAAGATTGCACTTTTTGGCCACAATTCCAAAAGGTTTGTTTGGTGCAGTGACAACACTGTGTATCACCAAAAGAACATCATTCCACGGTGAATCATGGTGATGGTAGTGTCCTGCTTTGGGGTTGCTGTTCATAAGCTGGAAGTGGGCCTTTAGCCAAGGTGGAGGGGGTTTTGAACAGTTCCAAATACCAGTCCCTTTTGTCCCAAAATCTTCAGGTGTCTTCTAGGAAGCTGTAGATGAAGGGGAATTTCACCTTTCCACATGACAATGACCCAGACCATACATCCAAATAAAAAAAAGAATGGCTTCACCAGAAGACAACCAATGTTTTGGAATAGGCCAGCCAGAGTCCACACCTACATCCAATAGAAAATCTGTAAAGTGCCCTGACGAGGGCTGTGCACAAGGGATGCCCTTGCAATCTGACAGAGTTGGAGGGCTTCTGCAATGGAGAGTGTGCAAAGCAAATATTGCTAAGTCAAGATGTGCCATGCTGATAGACACCTTCCCAACAGGACTGATTGCTGTAATTAAATCAAAACGTGCTTTAACAAAGTATTAATTTAAGGGTGTGCACACTCATGCAACCAGCCTATTGTACATATTGCACTTTCTATATGTTAGCCCTAAACAATGTGTTTGTTCATCAGTTGGATTGTACAGGTTATAGGTCACATTAAAGGTGGGAAACATTATGACACGATTTATGTGATCTCATGTTATATATCACAAAAATCTGGCATGTTAACAGGGGTGTGTGCACTTCTTATATCCACTGCAAGCCTAGAAGGTTGTTGGAGTAACCGGTTTTGTTTTAACATACATTTACTGCAGGTTTTGAAGTGTGAAACTCAGATTATGTCATTAATTAGTGACACAAATCCTCAGATCATCCCAGTAATGTGTCAAACACAAGATTTATGAGGAACAGACCAAAAATATGAGACACACATCTAGACATTCAGTGAAACTCAGTACAGTTGCGAGGTATGTTCTGTAGGGGTTGCCACTATGCTATATAGGTGAACAGCAATAATGTGTACATGGCTGCAGCATGTGAAGGATGAAGGCCCATCACCTACTAACACTACTCACATATCTCAGAGGTGTATATTAGTAGTAACATTGAGTGGAAAGGGCTGCACTGCATGATGCTGAGGGGCTGTCCACAGTGTGTATGTTGTGGTCTGACTGTGTCATGAATGTCACCAGTTGGCTATTGTAAGGTCTGTGTAATGCCTTTGTGCCACCTCACCTGTGTGTGTGTGTGTGTGTGTGTGTGTGTGTGTGTGTGTACCAGCAAACCTTATAGTGCAGGTATTAATTTACATATGTTGCCTTTCCCTCACAGGTGGACATGGTGATCATGGTCCCTCCTTCTCAGAATCTGATGTCAGTGTCTCTGCAGTCTCTGACAATGATAGTGGTCATAGTGGGGCACAGGTGGGGTTGTCAGAGGCTGAATCTGTGCCCTCAGTTGGCATCACACAGTCATCCACAATGTCCTTGCAAACAGTCACAATGCCCACACATACCCCGTCCCCAGCAGCCACAGATAATGGACAGTTGGCAGGTGGTGGCATAGAACAGGCTAGTGTGGTGATTATGACAAGTGTGAGTGTAGACACTAGCCATATCCAGAGTGCAAGTGAGGTCCCACACATGTGGATGGACAGGGGTGCTCGGGGGATGATTGCTGCCCGTCAAGCCGCTATCGCAAGTGCCACAGCAGATGTCACTAGATGCATGTTTCGAGCTGTCATGGTGGCACAGGCATGTAGTGAATGCAACACCAGACAAATATTCAGGGTCTGGGTGCTTCCCTTCCTGGATTACGCGGCAATATACATGACGTTGTTGAGGCCACACTTCAAAATACTGAGGTCATGAAGAGACGGTGGGATGAGACCTTGGCAATCCTCGACCGTGTCTTGCCTGTGCTAGAGCGTGTGGTGGGAAATGGGTGTCAGCCGCATGGCTGTAGGTCAGCACCAACATCAGCTGAGAGTCTACTGGGCCATGCACCTTCACACTCCCATAGTGGCAGCACTACTAGCACTACTGAAGGGGGGGCTGTCCGCACCACAACGGACTAGGCCATGGGCACATGGACCTGGCCAGTCCCATCAGGGACATGGATCCAGTAGACAGCAGTCACCATCCAGAAGCAGTACTGCATCTTGCCTTGTCTGGTGGTGCCGAGACCCCTGGCAGAACAAGTTCTCATGTCCATGGCTGGAGACATGAACTGCACAACCTGCCATGTACAGTCCACAGCTGTTGAACATACCCCTGTGTAGGGCAGCCACACGGCATACAAGCACACACAAACATCACCATCACAGCCAGGTCACCACTAGACATGCATGCGTGCGTACACACACACACACACACACACACACACACACACACACACACACACACACACACACACAAAACACCACCTCTGCACGGCCCATTCATAGAACATCCCTTCAAACACACACACACATATCATGTCAACCGTATGGCTCAGTCTATGCCTCTGATAAAACCACACAACACCCTGTGCATATGATGATACCTGTGACACATCCTTGTCATCCATACCACCGATTCAGGGACATGCTGATAAGGTTCTGATGCACAGGGTGAATTAGGTACAGTTTAACTATGTAATGCTGTGTAAGGTGCTGTCAGCTGGCATTTGTAATGGGTATACTTCAGAGTGTGTGTACCTTTTCATCCATGATGCATTATTGGTGTTAGTAACACTGACTGAATGTAGTCTCACATGCTGTATTCTAGGTGTTTTTGTGTCAGTAGGATGTGGTCCTTCACACATTGCCAATGAGGGGTATGGCAGAGTGGTAACATCAATTGTGTTAGGGTCAAGGTACACCTGTATATGTACACATTTACCAGGTCTGTGTAATAGTTATTGCATGTGCCACAGAGCTTGCAGGGCTGAAGGGTGTGTACAGGTAAGTCTACGGTGGTTGACATCAGCAGCCCTTGTAAAGTGGGCAATGGTAAGTACAGTGGGTGGAACACACCTCAGGTTGGTAAAACCCACATCCCCAGAAGATATTGTGTAGACCAAACCACACAGAGAATACTGTTCCTGCACACGCAGTCACAAACACACACACACACACACACACACACACACACACACACACACACACACACACACACTAACATGCACAGGATCACAGTTGCCAGTGTTGGGTTTGGAACCCCTGCCCATCTAGTTAGTGGTCCTACACACCAATGCACACACAATTGCCAGTACCATTAGCAGCCCTGCCTATCATGTTATACATTCCATACTGTTACATAGCTGTTGCACATGGCATGGGTCTTGTAGGGATGAAGATTGACCACAAATACCTCTATGGTGTATGCGAATAGCGGCCTTTGTAAATTGGAACTTGGGAGGTGTATTGGGAGTACCATGTACTACAAATGTAAAAACCACCCCCCAAATGGATATAGTTCTCATTCAAACACATACACAGGATACAGTTTTTGCACACACACACACACACACACACACACACACACACACACACACACACACACACACACACACACTTGCCAGGACTGAGATTAGAACCCCTATCTTTCTAGTTATTGCTAATAAAGTATTATGCATTTATCGCACGTGCCACACAGCTTACAGTGTGAAGAGTGTCTCACAGTTCTTCTAAGGTGAATAACATCACCAGCCCTTACAAAGTATGGCAATGGGCAGTGTACTGGGAGGGTGAAGCCTCAAAATGCTTTATCCTACAAATATACACACTTACAAACACTTACACATACACACATTTGTGAGGACTCAGATTAGAACCCCTACTTATGTAGTCATTGCTACTATAGTGTTATGCAGTTACCGCAAGCACAACAGAACTTATAGGGTGAAGAGTGTCCCAAGGTACCTATATAGTGAATAACATCACCAGCTCTGGTAAAGTATGGCAATGGTAGGTGTATTGGGTGAGAAGGACCACAAACTATGTTCACCCACATGTTTACACACTCACAAACACTTTTCTACACACTAATGCACACACACACATGTTTGACAGTACTGAAATCCATAGGTTCATAGGTGTATACTAGGTGAATGATCATGGAGCCTTTATAAGCCTAGCCCATAGGATTACCCTGGCATCCTTCCACCTGACGATAGTCCCCAGTGTGTCTAACAAGTAATGCCACTGGAGTGATCCCCGGGGTGGGATTTCTATTCCCCATCCAGTCATCTAGATTTCTCCTGAAGATGGCTGGTGAGGTGCTCTGCTTGACATCTATATGAAGTCTATTCCACAGCATGGGCAGTCTCTGGGTTATGAACCTGTCCCTCCAGCATGTTCTGTTGATTGTGAAAATGGGGTTGAGGTCTGTGGCACATGTAGTGCAGACAGATTGGGTTCTTTAGATGTAGCATTCCTGACAGGGCTGGGTCAGACATGGCTTTGTAAGTCAAGCAGAGATCGATTCTAAGTAGCTAATATGAGACAGAGAATAGTTGGAGTTCTTGGGGGGGACTGTCGATATAGGACAAGTGTTTAAGGTCTAGGATCTTCTTTGCAAGGTACTTTTGCAGCCTTTCCAGCTGTTGCAGGTGTCCAGTGAGGTACATGCCAAATGGCCCATTGCACTTATTGATTGGCCTAATGAGGGGAGAGTAGAGGGAGGCAATGACCTCTTACTTCCTGGCTGCAGTACCCTTAGTAATGAGATGTGCCACATAGCAGGACTTTGAACACAGTGATACTGTAGTGGTCAACAGAGAGCTCGCTGTCAACCTGTGTTCCCAGTTCTCTTATAACGACTTCAGTATTCAGTGGGCTACCATCGATGTTGTGATTCATGGGAACCATGTTGTTCCCAAAGGGGATGTCGGCACATTTTCTGGCATTGAGCTAAAGTCCAGGGTTCTAACACTAGCTGTTGGTCTCAGTGAGCCCTTTCTGCAAGCTATCAGCATCACATGGGGAGGTAATAATACCACCCACCTTGCAGTCATCTGTGAACATTGTCAGCCAGAGTCCCTTTGAGTTGGGGTGGACTTCACAGGTGTAGATACCAAACACGAGAGGACCCAGAACCAAACCCTGCAGGGCTCCACTCATAACTGGTCGGCAGTCTGACATGGAGTGTCCAGTTTTCACACCGTGGGTTCTATCTGTGAGCCAGTCTGCAAGCCACCTGGTGATATAGGGGTTGATGACTAGCTGAGTGTGTTTGCCTATGATTCCTGAGTGGGGAATGGTATCCAAAGATTAGAAGGGACACCTATCTTGTTATTTATTCCATATTGTTACATAGTTATTGCACATGGCACAGGGCTTATAGGGCTGAAGAGTGTCTACAGCTACCTCTATGGTGGATGACAACAGTGGGCCTTGTAAAGTGGACATTGGGATATGTACTGGGTGGACCACAGCAAATAAATTTCAAAATCCGACCACAGCAAAAAAAGCAAACCCACCCCTCAATGGATAGGGTTCTCACTCAAACAGTAAAGAATTGTGAGCCAGCAGACTGCAGCATGAACTATTGCATTTAACAGTGATCACACCCAGCAGACTGTAGCATGAACTATTGCATTTAACAATGATCACACTAACATCAGAAGTATATTGTAAATACCCCCAATCCAACTCCTTTCTCCATGCTACCTGCTTTCATCCTCCACATATATGCAGAAACATCCCAAATCACAATTTTTAGATATGAAACGCATATGTTCAAATGATGATACTTATCAGGTATATCAAGAGGATCTTGCTACTAGATTCAGGAATAGAGGATACAAAATGGGGAATATATTTCAGGCCAGACATTGGATGACTAATCGTAATAGGCAAGATCACTTAACATATAGGGACAAGACTAAGAACAAGAACTCAACCATCCGACTGGTCACTATGTATGGCAGAAACACTGATGTCCTACTCAATAGTGTCTGCAGATACTGGAACATACTTTTGGCAGAAAACAAATTATGCGAGTTTCTGGATGACAGATGTCAATTTTCCTTCAGGAGAGGCAGGAATTTGGGCTCATTCTTAAAACATTACAAACATGGTTGGAGAAGTAAAGGTGACTCTATACAAACCACTCTTGTGAGGGATCAACTCATGGGTTGCTTTTCCTGTGGCTATTGTACTCACTGCAGAAGGGTGATGAAAACATGCCAGTTCAGCAGCAAAAATACTGGGCAAGTATTTGATATTTTCTTTTTTGCTGTCAGACTCACTGGGTGGTATACGTAGCTACCTGCAGCTACTCTGCATTTTATGTGGGGCAAACGTCCATGCCTTTAAAAATCAGAATCTCTGAACATTTAAGTGACGTCAGACACAAGAAGCTTTTATGAATGCCTTATACAAACATACTGGGGTAGATAAAAATGCAACTTTTACTTTTACTGTGATTGACAGAATCATTGGACAGAGAACCAACAAATCAGGTTGGCATCAGATATTAAATAATAAAGAGAAAAAAATGGATCATCAAACTGTGGGCACTGTTTTCACCAGGGCTTAATGAATGCCTTTAATTGGTATGGCCAACTGAATAATTAATTTACTAAGTTGGAGCTTCATTTAGTGGTAAGCTATAAAAGGGAGAACAAGTGAATATGTTTTTACTGCACTGAAGAAGGCTTTGCATTTTTACAGCCGAAACTGGTCTGTTTTGTCTCCTTTTCATGCCTTTGAGCTAATAAATACAATAGTTCATGCTACAGTCTGCTGGCTCACACTTCTTTACTGCTATAAGGTCTTTTGGGAGCTGTGAAGTTGCCGTGCCTGCAGGGGCTGCCTTATCTACTGATGATTCTCACCCAAACACACATACACATTTGCCAGGACTGAGATTAGAACCCCTCTCTATCTAGCTATCGCTACTACAGTGTCATGCATTTATCACAAATGCCACAGAGCTTACAGGGAGAAGGGTGTCCCAAGGTCCTTCTAAGGTGAGTAACATCACTAGCCCTTGTAAAGTATGGCAATGGAAGATGCATTTGGTGAGAAAGGCCACAACATCCTTTAACTGACAGATATACACACTTATGAACCCAAATACACTCACACACACACATTTTTCAAGACTGAGATTAGAACCCCTACCTATCTAGTTATTGCTACTTCAATGTTATGCATTTATTGCATGAGCCACAGAGCTTATAGGGAGAAGGGTGTCCCAAGGTACTTCTAAGGTGAGTAACATCACCAGTCCTTGTAAAGTATGGCAATGGGAGATGTACTTGGTGAGAAAGGCCATAAAATACTTTAACCAACAGATATACACACTTACAAACACAAATACACTCACACACATTTGCCAGGAGTGAGATTAGAAACCCTACTTATCTAGTTATTGCTACTAGTGTTATGCATTTATTGCAGGTGCCATGGAACTTATAGAAAGAAGGGTGTCCCAAGGTTCTTCTAAGGTAGAGAACATCACCAGCTCTTGTAAAGTATGGCAATAGGAGATGTACTTGGTGAGAAAGGCCACAAAATACTTTAACCAATAGATATACACACTTATAAACACACTCATATACACATTTGCCAGGACTGACATTAAAACCCCTACCTATCTAGTTATTTTTACTATAGTTTTACGCAGTTATCGCATGCACCACAGAGCTTATAGGGTTGAGGGCTGACCAAAGGTACATCTAAGGTGACTGACATCAGCAGGACTGCTAAAGTATGGCAATGGGAAGTGTACTGGCTGTGAACGGGCTCAAAATCTTTAATCTAAAGACACAAACAAACACACATACTTTTACATTTGCCAGGACTGAGATTAGAAACCCTACCTAACTAGTTATTTATACTATAGTGTTATGCAATTATCACACATGCTACAGAGCTTGTAGGGCTGTGGGCTGCCTAAAGGTACCTCTAAGGTGACTGACATCAGCAGGCCTGCTAAAGTAGGGCGATGGGAAGTATACTGGGTGTGAGCAGGCTCAAAATATTTAACCTACAGACACACATACACACACACACACACACACACACACACACACACACACACACACACACACAAAGGTAGGTGAGGTGATATTCCAACCCCCACCTCAGTACCATCAGACAATGAATTCATCTTTATGCTGGCACATGTCAGTGTTTACAACTGGTATGCAACTGTCTGCAGCAGGACATCACTCTCTTGTCATTCAGGGTATTCCTGTGTATGACTCACTCTGTGTGTGTGTCTCCCTGTGTGCCTCACTCTATCATTGTCTGTCCCTCTTTTCCCCATGTCTATGTGTGTGTATTCTTGACATATTGTAATATGTTGCCCATATATATGTGTGTGTATCACACAAAACAGATGCAGATATACCACATATGTGCCACCTACAGCTGGCTGTGGGTAATCCTGTCTCATATGTGTGTATGGAGACAGTTAGGTTTACATAGCTGTGTCTATGCAAAGACATTTGCACAATACGGAGATATATACTCCAATGTGGTTTCACACATGGGCTTCACTTCTCTAAGTGTAGGAGCATGCTCAGTATGACCTTCTATAATAAGTGTGGGAATCCATTCCAGGGATAGTTGTACTCCAATCCAGGGTGTTTGCTACATCCATACCTTGCAACCTGTTTTTGCAAGATATCTGGAGATAGGCTACCAATATAGGGAAACAATGGGCCAAACATAGGGGGGTATTGTAACTATTGCTCTTATCAATGTATGAGTTGCTTGAGTGACAGGGTTTGCCTTAGCAGACATTTTCTGACATATGTAATGTTTGACACTGTACTGTATAGTGTCATTACCTACTGACAGATATAATTGGATCATCACAGTTATTTACCAGAGAAATACCATATGGCTCATAGGTTCATAGATTAGTACTAAGCTTGTGAGCTATTTTAAGCCTAGCCAATTGTCCCTTGTGAGACTCAAACCCTGCACCTTGTGTTCGCAAGGCAAACACCTTAACCATTAGGCCACCTTCCCCTTCCCAACCCCTGATACACAGACCTATATTATGAGGTGAAGACTAGACATTCTTGCACAATCCGACCAGTTGGCAGGTGTGGCTACAGCCAATTGACTGATGAAGCTGTGTAAAAGGTCCAGCACCTTGGTGATATACTGGCTGGGGATCTCCTGGTTGTGCAGTATTCTTCTTACCTGAAAGGTCATATCCTCAAATCTCACAGATTATCTAGATTCACGCCTCATATATCTGGTCAGCTTCCCTTAACATTGTGGTTTTCTAGCACATGTGTTGCAAACCACTCAGGGTTGCAGTCATGGAATAATGACAGAACATTAGAGCTTCAGACTTCACACCCTTTATGACATCCATGCTATTACCCACCCCCTCTATTATTCTATCAACTCTCTAACAAATTTCAAATGTATCCCTATAGTTGGACCTTTATCCCACCATTATGTATGATTTTGTCCAGATTTCTTCCTCTATGAGGTTGAGAGATATGCCACTAGCATTTAGCAGCATGGCCTTACATTTGCATTTTGTTCACTGTGTTATGTTGGTAGTATGGACCCCATGCCATTCCCTACAAAGGCATTATGGGTAAAGCATGGGCCTTTACCAGAGGCCTGTAGGCCATGTGAGATTGATGCAGGCCATCTGTAGCAAGGCAGTGCATTCTGTCACTCATATGTTCCCAGGCTGCCAGGCAGTGGACCCCCTGGGGTGACAATGGCAAGTGACAGAACACACTGCTGTGCTACTAGGCACCATACCTCTCTACATATGTGAGCCAGACATCTGGAAAAGCCATGAGTAATTGGGTGACAAAGGCCTAAATATACAGACCATTATAACTATTGGCCTTACAAACCTGAAAGGATGATACATTAACAGATTTTGCATTAGCACTAATTTTTCTATAGGGTATGAGGTCTGAGACACTATAATCCATCATTATTTTCTGACTTTAGTCTTTCATGGTTTGCCAGTGATTTTCAGGACAACACCACTATTTCGGAATAAAGTCACCACAAATATGATGCAAACCTCTCTACATTCTGCAAAAGGTCTGTACAGTTGGGAGGTATGGTAGACACTGTGTAGGTTATTCCAACTTGTGTACTGTTCACATGTGTGGCCCCCTGTTCATGACCTGTCCAGCTTCCTGGCAGTTTTGGATATTGACATCTGGATAATGTGTACAACTCCCACTGTAGGTGTAGCTGACATGCAAAATAGTTGGCACTGCATTTAATGGAACATGGCCCTGTCTACCATAGTACTGTACCTAGGCCACTAGGACACAACAGCCATGAGAAGTTGCTGGCCACATCTTGACAGTATTCCCCACAAATATGCATAGCTCATTGACCCCTACATATTGTGGACTTGCAACAAGTTATCACGTTGGTTGGGACTGCTCTGGCAATGTATGCTCTACTGCTATTAGCCTACAAACTTATATGTTACTGCATTCCTATGGGAATATGGGTTTGGGGGGCACACCCTGTCAATAGTACACATTTTCACAGACTGTGCTGATATTGGGTTTACATTTTGGTTCCATTTGGCATAGTATTGTGCCCTGTCTTGGAGAATAGAGGCATACTACTAGAGATCACAGTTAGATTGTAATGCCATATAATTGAGTTTCAGACTTCTTACCCTTCAGAGCCTTACTGTAAATGCAAGGCCTGCTGTGATATCACTGCATAAATCTGTAGGGGGTATTCCATCATTGTTGCCATTTGTGGACCTTTGCCAGACACTCCTTTATGGTTTTCTATGGCTGACTTGCTGTATGGGTCTGAGGGGAGAGTATGGGATCCCCACAGTGACATCCATGCATGTAATCTATGCCCCCCCTTAGTTCCCCCCCCCACATATACTGCAGTGGGATTTGTCAGCTTAAATGATACTGCATAGTGTGAGGAAGCCAGTATTGTGCAGACATTTCCTAGTGTCCCACATAGCTGTCTGTTGTCTGCTGCTATCCCAGTAGGCCAACCCATTCCCTTGTATGCATGCATCATTACCATTGATATGCTGCCAAAACATACTAATCCATTCATTTATTGTTGAGAAGACTGACTTACCTTGTGCCTGCGGCAGTTGTGAGGATGGTGTTTGAGGGCTGCCTTTGTTGGATTCACACAGTACACTGCCTATACATGGTAAGTTACAGGTAATGCGATGTGTGTGTCATCCATGTTACTGTGTGTGCGAGTCAGTGAGAGGTGTCAGTCCATGGGTCCCTACAGTGTCAGTGTTTGTGCTATGCATTGCCTCTTTGCCAAGGCCTGGGTTTACTGGGCATGCCTCCATCTGCCTACAGGAGCAGGCTCAGGGGCTTCTTCCTCTGAGCCTCTCTGTGCCTGTGGGGACCTTGGCAATGGTGGGGGGGCTGTGTGGCCCTTCCCTGTGCTATTCCTGCTGCAGCTGTTTCCACAGGATCATATTGTGCAGCATGACACATACTATGAACATGTGTGCACATGTGGCTGGAGAGTACTGCAAGGCTTCACCAGATATGTTAAGGCAGCGGAACCCTGATTTGAGCATCCCAAACACACGTTCTATAATGATTCTGGTTGGTGAGTGTGCCTCAGTATGGCATTCTTGAGTGGGTGTGTGTGCATTTCTGATGGGTGTCATCATCCATGGCTTCAGTGCATAGCCAGCATCCCCCACCAGATGACCATATGGGATGTCCTCCACTGGCAAATGCCTGGTACAGCTGTGACAAATGCTAGATGTGGGAGTTGTGATAGCTTCCAGGGCTGCCAGCACACACATTCATGATACTGCCCTGGGCATTGCACACAACCTGGCAGTTGATGGAGGGGAAGCCCTTGCAGTTTATGTAGACCCTACCCTGTTTCCTGGGTGGTGCTTTGATGTGAATGTGTGTGCAGTCTATTGCACCCAGTACCTCTGGATATTCTGCTACATGATGGAAGAGATGCATATTGCTGGTCCTCTCCTCATGGGTGTTGGGGAAGTAAATGTGCTCACCAGCATGTGGTAGGATGGCATCCAGGAAATGGTGGAGTACACTGGATGCAGATGTCTGTGAGACCACCATGATGTCCTCAGTAGGTCTTTGGAAAGTACCTGTAGCTAGTATTATAAAGGCTACACATACCTTGGTATCCACTGGGATGGTTTCCCCTCTTTTTGCTCTGGATATGAGTTGAGGCCAGCACAGCTCAATGATTTGCTGAAGTATGTCTCTCTCCATCCTGTAGCGCTCTACTATCTCCAGATCATGTAGCCTCTGGTAAGTTACCCTGGGTCTGAACACTCTTCTCCTCCTCCTCAGTCTGTGGCGGTTGTCAGCATTACCCTCCTCACTGCCCTCAGCCTCTAGCACATACTGATGGATCAAAGCAATGGCAGCTCCTAACATTTTTTTCAGATAAAATTCCCCAGCATATGTACACCAATGGTGCAGAGTTTGTGGGGAAAACTAGACTGAAAGGTGTTTGCATAGTTTATACTGTTGTGCTGCAGATGCTGCCTGTATGATTGGCTGCATTCCACCTGCCAGCTATGTTATTTGCACTTGATTGCTTTTAGTCTGCTATTTACCTATTTTTTCCTTTTTTCCCTTCCCATTTCCACCCCTTTTAAGCCCAGAGGCGTGTCACTCAATCCCAGTGCCCAAATGTAAACATTCCTGCTATTTCTGTTTTTTTTTTTTGTTTGTTTATTTTAGACCCAGTGCACACCACGCAAACCCATTTAGCTAAAGTAAACAATGAGAAATGGCCCTCCCTGGACGTGAGCATGCTTTTCATTTCATGGAAGAAGACAATACAGCCTCAGACACACCCTCTTGCTTAGCTGTGCTTAGCAAAGCTCAAATGTGAGCCGTGGAGCTCCAATGTGCTTACACCAAGCATGACACACTCCCTTTTCATTTCATCTGCTTCTCCTACTTACAACTCTGCCTTATAGCTCCTACACGGTTAGGTGCAATTTGGCACTTGTCTTCTTTTTTTGATTCAGTAAATTTCCCTCGTCAGCATACCCCACTGCCTTAGTCCCAAGTTACAGCACTACACCAGAGCCTTTCCCCTTACCAACCACTGTTCACTGCTGTTGTTTTGATTCGGTGTGCCATAGACTTCTTCTTCTTTTTTCAGCTTTTTCCCAGTTAGGGGTCGCCACAGTGGATCACCTGTCCGCTCATGATTGGCAGTGGAGTTTTACGGTGCCGAGCTGCCAGCCCGCACCCAACTTTCCACAGAAGGCACACACACACACTCACACCTAGGGCCAATTTGGAGTGTCGAATCCACCTACAGCATGTCTTTGGGATGTGGGAGAAAACCGGAGTACCCAGAGGAAACCCACACAACCACACGGAGGACATGCAGACTCCGCACCTGCATGCCATAGACTATAATGGAAAAATGCAGATTTCACTAAAAATTGCCTTATCACATTTTTTTTTTTTTTTAAATTTTTTGGCATGATTACGTTTGAGCGCCGCTGCCCTAAGCTTAAACAGACATCGGCCAAAAAATAAACTTTGATTTTTATTATTTTGCAACACTTTTCTATGACAATGGCCCTACATTAGGACATTGGCATGCCCAACGATTATAATACATGATTTAGTTTCAGCTGTCATGCCTCCATTTTGATTTTTGCAGAAATGTATCTGGCTAGTAGCTGAATACATTTCTGAATGCTACACTATTCTGTCATGAATGCCTGCCTGCTTACTGGATTTCTAATTGACCTCATTTGTATGTTTTTCACCAGCAAATGAGGTCATTAGCATAATCCAGTCATGTCCATGGCAGAATAGTGTTAGCAGACTCGTGGCTTCTTTACTGGATCTCTTGGCGGCCATATTCTGTGCAGGAATGGCTACACTATTCCTGCACAGAATTTTTAGCTTATTGAATCCCACTAAGGATCTTTGACTTTTGTGGGGGTATGGTATATCCTGATGCAGCTGGAATGTTTATTCCATTTTTGATATCCTAGAATAGAAAGTGTCTACATTATCTTTCTGTCATAGTCTATAGTATCCTTCAGTACTACTCCACTACCCTGGTTGGGTTTCATATCCCATATATATTAGGACCAAAGGGAAGATTTCTTTCCGGTTTAGTAAGATTGGGGAACGACAGTACTTTGCTACTGTAAAGCAGTCCTAAATCATGCTCATATAGGTGTTCAAAACACTCTAAAGCTGAATACAGCAAACAGTTACAGACATTTTTTCTCTTACAACAAACTACTGTATCAGATCATTTTAAAATAATAGTTTAAAGTTCATTTTATGTATAAAAAGTTTAAGGATTTAAAGTTCATTTCATGAATAAAAAGTTTAAGGTCAACCCTGGCCCTAGGCACAAATGTCATTCCACCTTTGAACAGGCTACTGCAAGCATCAGTAAGTGTTAGGTTGTAGTAATTAATAACATTAAAATTGCATCATTATGTAGTGTAAAACAACTTATACTGAGTGCAGTAGTCTAAAAAGAATTGATGTTGAAATCTGTCATCATCTCCCCCACCTCAGCTATTGACAGGGTGTAAATGCAGATTAACGCAATCAAAAATTGACTAAATTGTTCTGCACTACCTGTCCGTAAAGATGCAGTGCACCAGTATATGCCAAGATAGTTCTATCTTACTGGGAATCTGAATTTGTTTTAATATCTGATTTCAAAACATTTTGCATTTTCTGATTGATTCATACTCATTTTATGGACATATAGAATGGAATAATTTAGTAAATTCATGACTTTTTATCTGAGTCAATCCCATTTTAAAATTCAACTACATATTTTAAGTTAAGCCATGGTTTTACTTACTGTAAATATGCTGGCAGTTTCAAGGGCATTGCAATGAAATTTGGATATTGCCCTTAAATTCTGTCATCAGACACAAGCTGATGCAAACTCAAGGTTTATTTATAGAAGAGATAAAAATATTAACCAGTTATTTGAGACATAACCAAACTGAAGTACTGACGGAATTATGAAAAATGCTGTAGGTGTAGATATGGTAGATACATCAATGAGGGTACTACAGTATCTGTAACAACCTACCACATAACTATTGGCAGTCCTGGCAAGTATGATTGCACCATTGGTAGGATAGTTTACCTGGCAACATGTTTACCTTGTAATTGCATTTAGGCAGGTAAAAGTAAGAGATATTTACAGCACAGGATATATTAGCACTTATATGACATAAAAAAAAGGGATTAAAAAATGCCTCAGCGAACATTCTGAGACATGCAATGGGTTTAAGAAGTTTCTATTTTTTAGCATTGAAAAAGTAGAGTGTCAATGTGGGGGAAGGGTAGGATGGGAGAAGTGAATTGAGTATAGAGAATTTCTCTTGGTCTATATTAATTCCGCAATCACTTCAGCGAATTGTGGAATTTTTCCCATGGTTTGCAATCACTTGCCCACCAACCATCCAGAACACACAATTAACTATATCAAATCCATCCAAGTGGGGGGTTCTCCCCCTCCCCTTCAATGTGGGGGGCTGTGCCCCCCACATACACCTAACTATATATTCCAACTCTGAGATTGCACTACAGTGTAGAAAAGGGCAAAGTTTAGGTGATGGCCAAGTGTATAGGTTCATAGTTTCGTAGGTAAGTACTAGGCTATCTGCCCAAGGGCATTTATAAGCCTAGCCAGAATGTGTTGGCTTTTGCCACCCCCTTAGATTAGTATGCGAACCATGGCTAAAATTCCATAGTTTGCTGAAGTAATTTCTGGTGGTTGTTGTTTACAGAAGGCGTATTCTTTCATGGAATTAATATAGACCCATTTCTCCTAGACTTACTATTGAATGCAACGAGTACACACACACACACACACACACACACACACACACACACACACACACACACACACACGCACACACACGCACACACACACACACACACACACACACACACTGGGTTAAATGTCTGTATCTGTATTTTATCTGTGTTGAAATTTATAACATTTTTTTTATTTCTGCATTCTTTTAATAGCTTTCAATATACATATTTATTTATTTATCTATTTGACATTTGTTAATCGGGTTGGTCCAACTGAGCCGGAGTCCCATTTTCAGTGGAGACCTGAGGAGAAAAGCTCCAGAGATTTATAAACACAAAAACAAATTTAACATAGTTAATAATTAATTGCAAGACAATTTAAAAAGCAGTAGTAGTACAACAGATAATTAAGAGGTACAGAAAACAAGATGTGAACAAGATAAGAATACAAATCAAATCAAGATAGTACTTGAAATTTCAGCAATGATAACAAATATATATATATATATATATATATATATATATATATATATATATATATATTTTTTTTTTTTTTTCTTGTCTACCTTGTAGTGGACAGGAAAATAAGATACAAAAATGAAAAACGTCCCTCAATAAAGAAGAGTTAGCATACATATGAGATGTAATCCCTGTCTATGAGGAGTTTATTATGGCTTGGGGTGAATTAGGAGGAGTAATGGGTTAGGTAGGGTCATAACAGGAGCAAGATTTTATGCTAAGTAAATGTAGCCTGAGCTCTTTTTTTAAATGCTTTGGGTGAGAGATGGTTCTTATGTGTGAGGGAAGTTTGTTCCATGCTTGAGCTACGCTACATTTGTAAAGTCGTTTTTCAACATATTTGTTGGGTTTATAAATGTCAAGGAGTTGTTGATTTGATGTACGGAGAGTATAGTTTGGGGTATAATAGGATACCAGGGAGGAGAGAGAGGGGAAGGAAGTAGGTTTGAAGAGTGCAGAGTGCATGATTTGAAACTGAGACAATTGTAGTTGTGGAAATTCTAGCCATTCAAGATAGTTGAGTGCTAGGCAGTGGTGTGAGTTGTGAGAGGAGTTAGTAGCAAATTTAGCTACTTTATGGTAAGCTTGTTGGAGTTTGTAAAAATGTGTAGAGTTAATGGAGGTGAGATTAGGGGCTGCATAAAGAAGGGAGGGAAGGAGGAGAGATTGAGTTATGATGAGTCTACCTTCTGAGTTAAGAAATGTCTTATTCCGATAAAGTAGACCTAGTTTTGATAATTTTTTTATATTTTGCTGACTATGGAGATTAAATTTAAGTTTATCATCAATAATTGTACCTAGCAGCTTTGTGTGGGGTTCTGCTATGATGGTGGTCTTGTCAAGGGATGTAATGACAAAGGAGGATTTGTGGTGTAGAGAGGTTGAGGAAAGAATAGTAATAATTTAGTTTTTTTTTTTATTTAAGATGAGCTGATTTTTGGTGAGCCATGTTTTAATAGAAAGGAAGGAGTTTTGGCTGTGTGTGTGAGGTCAGATAAGTTGTCAGAGATGGAGATAAGTGCAGAATCGTCGGCGTACTGAAAGAGGTTGGACTGTTTACAGGAGGCATGGAGATTGTTTATAAATATATTAAACAATGGGGGGGCTAAGATGGATCCTTGGGGGGCACTACATGTTAAAGGTAGAAAGGAAGAGCAGGAAGAGAGCCATCTGACAGATTGCTGCCTGTTGGAAAGATAGCTGGTAAACCAGGTAAGAGAAGTTGAGGAAAGATTATCATTGAGTTTAAAGAGGAGTAAGGGGTGGAATACAGTATCAAA
The DNA here is from genome assembly GCF_019279795.1 of Protopterus annectens. NCBI lineage: Eukaryota > Metazoa > Chordata > Ceratodontiformes > Protopteridae > Protopterus > Protopterus annectens. The sequence goes on from NC_056732.1 coordinate 562,225,057, forward strand.
AGCTTTGGAGAGGTTGAGAAAAAGAGAGGATACAAATTTGGTTTTGTCTCTGGCCTCAGCTACTGCATGTGTAAAGGCCTTCTGTGCAGTAGAAGTACTGTGGTTTGGTCTGAAACCATGCTGGGTATGAGTCAGTAGGTTTTCTTGAAGGAGAAAATCAAGTAGTTGTTTTTCAAGTATTTTTGATAGAGGGGAAAGTATGGCTATGGGTATGTAGTTTAATGGGTCAGTGGAATTTCCACCTTTATGCAGTGGGATGGTGTAAAAAGGCTTTCCAAATGTCAGGGACTGTGGCTTCTTGGATGGATCTATTTATGAGCAGGGATACAGTGTAGGCAATGGATTCTGAAGAGATTTTGAGAAAGACAGGTGGTAGGTGATCTGCAGAGGGAGATCAAGGTTTCTGCTTAAGAAGGAGTGATTTAACATAGGCTGTGGGGATTGGTTTTATGGAGAACAGGGTGTTGTTTGTTAGAGTGAGGGTATTTTGGATGGGGCTAGAGTTGAGATTTGTCTATGTCAGTTTTTGGATGGTATCAATGAAGTAATTATTGAGGATGCTAGCAGTTTATAGTGGGATATTGTTAGGAAGTGGGGAAAGGGTGGATGGGTTGCCTGGGTGGAGGATCTTGTTTAGGGTGGCCCAGAATTTTTGTGGGTTAGATATTCGCTCAGATTGTGGTGAGCTGTAGAAGGATATTTTATCCTTATTGACTAGTTTCTTGGTGATGTTACATAGCTCTTTATAGTTTTGGAGGAAGGCTGGAGTTTTGGTTTTAGTCCAGCATTTCCAAGCACTATCTCTTTTGTGCATGAGAGCTCGAGTTTCTTTGGAGAGCCAGGAGGTGTAGTTGGCTTTAGTTCTGATTTTCCGAGTAGGGGCTAGTGAGTGAAGAATGTCTAAAAAATCTTATTATATGTGAGAACAGCATCACTGAGGGGGACATGCTGAAGAAAGGACCAGTTTATGCTAGCTAGAGTGGATTTAAAAGATTTAGCATAAAAGTTAGAGAGTTTGCGACATTCATGATAGGAGTAAGATTTGGATGACTGGGGAGAGTGTCTTTGGATGTAGGTGGGAAGATGGTCACTTAGGTTATCAGGTTGGGTGCAGGGGGTTGTGGTAGAGATGTGGGGTGTTTGTAAGGATTAAAATCTAGTATAGGATTAGTAGATGAGGTTTTGCACATGCGTGTGGGGGATGTAATATGCTGGAGGAACCCGTGTAAGTTTAATGCAGAGTTGTGGGGAGTCTGATGAGAGTTTTAACCTGTCAATATTGACATCCCTGAGGATGACAGTTTCATAGTGTATGGTTTGGGATAGCCAGGACAGAATAAGTTCAAGGGTGGGAATATTATTTCCTGGAGGAATATAAATGGCTGCAATGACAAATTTTCTATGGGAATTTAGGTGGCAGTTGAGAATAAGTAGTTCAGCTGGATGGAAGTTGGGAATAGTGATGGTTATAGGTGAGAGGTTACGATTATTTGTGCAGAAAATGGCAATTCGACCACCTTTCTTTGGGAGTCTATCATTACGGTAAATATTGTAATCAGGTGGTAATAGGCTCATAAGTTGGTACGAGGCTATTGGCCCTAGGGCCTATACAAGCCTAGCCATAACAATTGCCTGGATATTTCTTCCCACAATATTTAATTCCCTGGACCCCTGTCTAGCAGGATGACTGACATGATCCCCGGGGTGAATTTCCTATCTCCCATTCAATCGTCAAGGTTCCTTTTGAAGAGGGCCAAGGAGGTGCTCTGCTTGACATGTATGGGCAGTCTATTCCAGAGTATGGGGAGTCTCTGTGTCAGGAACCTATCCCTTCAGCTTGTTTTGTTCATTGTGATGACAAAGTTTAGATCCCTGGAGTGTGTGGCTCTGAGGGATTGGGATTTCTTTAAGTGGAGCATGTCCAACAGCTCAATCACCTTGGGCTTTTTGGAACCACATCTTTCCTCCCTTTTGACCTTTGGGGTGGGGTCTAGTAGGGGTAGAAAAACAGACTCCGACTGCAGACAGAGTCTTTCCTTCCTGCTCACACCTGGTCAAAGTTTCCTTAACTTTGGGCCCGAAAAGAGACGAGCCATCAAAAGGGGTGTTGACAAAGGGTGACTTAAAAGGCTCTGCAAATGAACATAAACACATCCAGGAGTGTCTGCTGAGTGCAATTCCTGTACTCTCTGCCCTACTCGTTCCATCAGCTGCATATGAGATCAGACACATAGAAGAGTTCACTATGGAATTAAGGGTAGCAAGCTGGGATGCAACCTTGTCTGAAGCTCCCTTAGCTACCATACCCTGTAGAGTATCTTCCAGCTCTTTTAGGAGATCTCTTTGCAGTCTTGTTAAATGTGTAAGGTAGTTCAGTGAACGCATGTCAAAAGTCGCTGAACTACACATGCGCTTCCCATACTTATCCATGATCCTAGAGTCTCTGTTAGGAGGATGGATAGAGGAAGAAGTTTCTAACATCTCCTTTTTGGTGGCTGCCACCACCACCATGGTATCAACAGGCACTCCCTTAGTGAGAAAGGTCTTATCATGGGGGCAGAAATAAATTTATTGGGCCTCCTAGGGACAGGATCCATGGTGTTCAGAGACTCCCACTCCCTTCATGAGACCAGCTCCATAAGCTCATCAAAGGGTGGAGACACCCAAGAGGTGGAGGGCTGAGACCAGAAAGCTTTCAGGAGGACTGACTCATCTTCAGTAGGGTTGGTGGGCTTCCAGCAACCCCTCTGCTTAAGGATTTCCAATATATCTGCAAATGAGATATCTTCAGAGGGGGACCATGGGGACCCTCCTGATTCATCTAAGTCAGTGTCAGATGTGAGAGACTCCTGAGGGGAGTCTAGATGCTTCCTTTTGCAAATTCTCTTCCTGGGAACCTCATCAGTGGGAGCTTCTGGTGAGGTCTTGTAAGAGCAGGGGCCACCCAATGGGGCTTCCTGAGGCTCAGGGTCTCTACATTTCAAAGGGATTTGTGAGGCAGAAGTAGACACTGGGGCTTTTGGGGAAGAGGTAGTTGGTCCTGATGTTGTGGATGTCCTGGGGGTCATTACTCTCCTCATGGCCTCAAAAGCACCCCTGCAATGTTGAAAAGGAACCACTGGATCCGAAGAAATAGATGATTCCCTTGGCACTGGAACAGTGGGCTCTGAACCAGAGGTAGGAGCCAAACTCATCCAAGCCGAAGCCCCAAGAGGTAAATTCGGAACTGAAGGTATATCCAACTATCCTTCCCTGACCCGACCACCGAGTTTCGGCTCCTAGACTCCTCGGTGGGTACCGAGGAAGTCTGAGTAATCGGAACCGATGGCACTAGAGCAGGGGTCAGTTCCGAAGGGTCCACAATCATAAGGTCCAACTCTTCCAGCTCTGATGGACTGGTATGGCTCGGAGGAGGAAAAGAAGTAGATGGAGGTACAGCTTTCAGTTCCGAAACCCCTTGGGTCGGAACCGATAAAATTTTGCAAATGCCGGTGCCTTTGTTACTGATATGAGGCTTTAGCCACATCTCTGATAGGGTTAAGATGTCAGGGGATGCATGGGAAATCCAAGCATGAAGATCAGTGGTCTTGTTTACAAGGCTTTGAATAATTAAGGAGCAGCTAGCTAAGTGTTTGGGATGAAAGTTGGTAGAGCTAATAGGGTGTGGTGGGTGAGGTAAGTGAGAGGGTGATGAATTGGGTGGGTAACTGGATGGAGAAGTGGTGGAAGAGTTATTGAGAGTGTTATTAGGACAAGGTGTAAGTGGGCCAGGGTTGGGGTGAATGTCTCCTGACAGAAGGAGGGTGCTAGTAGAGGTATTGTGAGAAGTATGTAGGTAATAGAGAGTGTAGAGCTTATGTTTTTGTTTGTTGGTTATAGAAGTTTTTGATAAATGATATATGTTTATGGAAGCAGAAGTAGGTTATATTGTAGAGAGATTATAAAGGAATAGAGGGTAGGGATTGAATTATAGCTGCTAGTAATAGGATGCATATGTGAGTGAGAGAGATTACTGTGGTATGAGGTTTAAAGTGTGAGAAGGGTTAGGAATGGGATAGTAATGAAGATGTAATGCATTGTAAAGATTGCAGGGTCTGGAGTCAGGCAGTGGTAGTAAAGGAAAAGTTGGGGAGTTTAGTTAAGTATGTATGGAGTGGGTGTTTATTTGTGGAAGTGTCTGAGAGCTGGTAGTGAAGTTGTTCTTGGGTTTGTAGGAAGGGAGTGGTTTAATGTGTGTGGGAGTACTGTGCGAAGGAAGTGAAGTTTGGCTTGTAGGAGGGGAAGGGACGTGTCTATGAGTTATAAATTTAAGGAGGTCAGGGGTGGGTGGGAAAGGGGGTAGGGTAGAGGAGCAAAGTGAGCCCAACAGTAGCGAGGTTGAATGGAGCAGGGCTACACCAGGAAAAGGGGAACACTGACAGAAACAATTTAGCAGCAGGTGAAAGACAGTGGGAAAAGGTAGGAGAGTAAAAGACAATCAAGTTTAGCTAGTTCAGGGGAGTAAGGGTAAAGAGGAGAGTGGATTTGGCTAGGAGAAAGAGTACAGAGGCTGGGCCAGGAGTAAGGCACTAGACAGGGAGATATTCACAGAACATGAGGGTGGTGAGCAAGAAGAAAATGCAGGGTGGGGGTGAAATAAATAGGAAAAAATAGAGAGATCAGTATGGTGATCTGCAACTATAAAACAAGCTATGGTAGTAATTACAGGCTGGGTTGAACAGTGTTGACCACTTCACTTTTAGGGGCATTACTGATACCTGTATTGATGTTTGTGTGTTTTCATGCTCCTTAATTCTGAAGAAGTCTTGACTGGATGGGTAAAAGTATTTAAATCTTCCAGAATTGTATTTATTTATTTATTCATTCACTTAGTCATTTATTTTGGCTACCTGTTTTTTTGAAGTGCACTAGCGTTTTTGTTCTCAATTAACCTGTGAAATAATGTCGTTAGTGAAAAATGAGGATATAAAACTAGATTACCTGCATTTGAAACATTTTATGAAAGATCCACTGCATTAAAACATGGTATATATTGTTTGTAGCCTTATAATGTCTAAAGTATGTCTCTCTCTCACTTTATATATAAATACCCTTTTGAAAAGTTGTTGTCCCTTATGATTGTAATAAGTTACTGAAATATTGACAGCTGTTATTGCTTTTCATGGTTTTGAATAAATAGTACTCAGAGGAATTTGGACAAAATTCCAAATTTTATACTACTCTGACTACACTGTTATGAAAGGGGAAACACAGGTGGAAATCAGATGGGAGACATATATTTATTAAACAGTGATTATAAATTTATGACGAAGACGCATATTTTGAAAATGATAAGTGCTAATCCATTAAATGTATAGCACTTGTATCTTCATCACATCTGCATCTTCGTTGTATTCAGTGCATGTATGTCTTCAACATCACCATCTCTTAATAGCAAGTTCATCTTTATCATCTTCATCTTCATTGCATATTCATCATAATTATGCTTGTTAACTGCATAGTTGGATTCATTGCTTCATCTTTCTTGGCATCATCTTCTTCATTATTGTTATCTTATATACTAAGATTTTTTATTTACCACTTGGTAATGAAACATGGGTGCAGTTATTATTTTATTGTCCTCCTTTAAATCCTGGCCATTTCAAATGAAGCCTTCCTATAAGGCTGTCTTCCATCATATTCTCCTTCAGAGCAACACTATTAGTCAGGCCTGACCAAATACGTTCAGCTCATCAGCTCAGTTTTTATCACCCCCTCCAGCATCTCTGTGACATAATTTTAATTTACTCACCTTTCATTAGTGGGGACATAGTTGTGCTATCCTATTAGACATCAATTGTTGCCCTAAGATGCATTTCTCCCTTCATCCAATGGTATGCAGTATCTTTATACCTGCTCTTACCATTACCATTCCTTCCTTCTTCACTCCCAACCATCTTTCTTTACCTCTAATCTATTCAGACAGAAAGCCACATTCTCGCCCTCCTTTCTATGCAGTTTTTTTTCACATCTAAAGAACAATATTCCATAATCCTTTGCAACTTGACAGTTCAGCCACATGTGCAGTTGAATAGGCTGCTCCCTCTCCACAGCTCCAAACATCTTCTCTAACTACCCCAATTTTTTCATTAATTTCTTTAAAATCTACTTGCTTATTACACTTCCATCCTCTGAACACATCCTTTACATTTTCAGTTTCAATCTGATGCCATGCACAAACCTTATCCACACCACATTTCATCTTTCTGTCCCTAAATATGTTAAAAGAAGGCCCTGCATCCCTTCCTTGTCTGAGACCCTGTATCCCTTTCCTTTCTATTCTTTTCCTGCTATACTTGACTAACATATCGCTTGTATCATTTTACCCTACTCCAAAATTCCCCCTTCTTTCTTAACTCACCCACTTCTGACTTAACCCATTATAAATTGACATTTTCACATCCTGTTATTCTCAGGGCAGTATTTATAACAGTGACAGATCTAACAAAATCTGGAAATACCCTCGCCTATGTTTTGCTACTTACATTCTTGTCCTAACAATTCTTACTCATACTCTTCTGCCTCTTCTACATAAATTACTCACATAAAGTCTGCAACTCTGTTATCAATTTCTTCTTCAAACTATTACCTTTATGCCTATCTAAATACATCACATGGTGAGTAATATTCTAACCACTACCACATAATGCAAGCATTTTGTTTGGCCAATAATCCATTAGCCTCTTGATTTTTCCATAACCTATCTCCAGTTTCTCAGTCTTATGTCACCTTTCATACTATATACCCTATGACCCAAATGTCTCTCATTCCTTGAGAAGAGCAAACAGACCACTTTCCTATCCACCCCCCATCTTAAAACCACTTGCCTATCCACCCCCTCCCATGTTAAAAAATACTGACTTCTTGGGGAGATACTTCAAACCAAATTATTCCTCATCCCTCCTGAAGATCTCCCAAATAACTGATAATTTCTTATTCATATCTTTTGACAAAATCTCAACAGTCTACAAAGCAATGCATATTACTTTTTCCCTCAAAGTCATCAGTGTCTCTCATCCTCCTTCTAATGTTCTGAATTAGACTATTGACACCTATTAAAGTAGACTTGGGGGTAATGGGCAACCCCCCTACTGACTCCACCTCTGCACATTCACCTTTTCCAATCACCCTTCATTGACAAGGAGTATGTTCCATGGCTTTATATATAAAGTCCTATCCCCACTCAGCCACTTTCCTTTCCCAAAACATGTTGCAATAAATTAAACAGAACTTTCCATATAACACTATCAAAGGTCTTCATTACATCTGACATTGGCATCAGCATCAAACTACCTTTTCCCAGTTTGAACATAAGGTCAGCACATCACATCAACAGTTACCATTACAAAAATCTGGACAATTGAGACCTATACCATCAGTTGCTCATTGCCATGTTCATCAAGGAAAATTCTATTATTGAGCATTAAAGTGTATTTGCTGCTTTCAGGAGTATCATTATGTAAGAATTACTTTCATTTTCCATTACACTCTTCATGTTAAAGGTGCAGGTGATTTTGCAAAAAATGAAGGTTATGCTCTGTGATGTTTTTAGTTTCACTGTATACTCAGGTTTTGTCAATGACCAAACCCTTAGAATGTTCTTATAGTAGGAATTAGGCAATGACTTACATATAACTGCAAACCATCGTGGACAATAAAAACTACTTGCCTGTTTAGAGGAGCTGCTTCTTACTTACATTGTGGTTTTTCTACTACAAAATCACATGTACTAATTTTGACTGTAAGGTGTTCCAGCTGCAAGAACAAGGTGACAACCAGTGGTGGCTCATGCTATCGGACTGCAGCCCCCCAGCTGTGAACTGACTGGGAAAACAAAAAGAAGAATATTTTTTAAAAAATAAAATTGTATGCTACTGTATACAGTAGTATGTACTGCTGACTGTGGCTGCTTAGCCTTAGCTGTGAGTCCAGCTGTCTCACTGAAGTCCCGGAACTAAAACTGCTCATGCTCAGTGAGTTCCAGGTTTAAAAAAAAACAAAGCAGTTTCTATAAATCTGGACTGCTGTAAAAATAGTCTAGATAAAGGAGAAAAGGCATCAGTGTGATGCCCAGAAGACTATGCGGCTTGTAACCGCAGTTTCGTGTAAGGGGTTTGGACTGCCATGCCTGCAGTCACATACATGGTGTCACTAACATGGATGGCTTCTGAATAGTTCTTGCTCTCTTCCTGCACTTCTTTGAGTGCTGGAATAAAGAGCAAGCAGCTGCCAGTAGCACTCTAAACACTATAGTTGCTTTGTTTGCATTGCTGAGCAGAGTTCAATTGCATGTTCGTTCAGATGATCATGGACAGACAGTGAGTGACTGTGATTGAGCTAGCTGAGCCTGACATGACAGAGAGTGTTTTTTTTTACTTACTGGTGGTATGTATGTATGCATTTACTACCTTAAACCTTTTGGAATTTTATGGACAACTTTTTGTTATTACATGCTGGCTGCTGTCCCTGTCGCTGAATAATTGCCGATAATAACTGCCTTTCATTTTATAAAATGCCCCTGACTTTACCATTGCCTTCTATTTTT